>NW_015505450.1:377740-396976 GCF_001515645.1 Sinocyclocheilus grahami | reverse complement strand
TGTGTGTGTGTGTGTGTGTGTGTGTGTGTGTGTGTGCGTGCACACGCGTGTGTGTTCATGTGTGTGTGTGTGTGTGTGTGTGTGTGTGCGTGCACACGCGTGTGTGTTCATGTGTGTGTGTGTGTGTGTGTGTGTGTGTGCATGTGTGCGTGCATACGTGTGTGTTCATGCGTGTGTGCTGATGGCTCATGTGATTGTGAGAGTTTACTGTAATGTGTCATTTCAGCTGTAATGACAGAAAATAGTCCCTAGTGTGAGTGTTGAGTCCAGTTACAGCACTTAAACTCAGACATTTCATCTCATACACAAACACAGAGAGAGATACGCAACTGAAACAACACGCATATCTGCAGATTTGAGGGTCGTCAAGAGTTTGAGTGGGAGAACAGGAATTTAAAGCTGCTATTAAGAGAAATGGAAGAAACGCAAGGAAATCCTGGGAATGTGAGAGTCGTGCCGTAAACTTTACAGCTCAGTGTTTGTCAGTACACACACACACACACACACACACACACACACACACACACACACACACACACACACACACACACACACACACAAACTTACTCACACACACACACACACTGTTTCCAATAACAACAAGCAAGATTCTGAGACATCTGACTGTTAACTGAATAACCTCACCATGCAGGTCAAAGTTCACAGTAATAAAGATGTCACAAGTTTAACAGCCAAGAACAGACGAGAGCCAGTGTTACAGACCGGGAATGAACACAAAAGCCATCCGTAGCGTTACAGATACACAGCAGGAGCTCAGTAACACACCTGAAACGCTCAGACAGCCACCCAACGCTTGACCTGACGCTCAGTCTGAGGTCACGAGGGTCAAACCGCTCTTCTGAAGCAGGACCATCAGTCTGTTTCTGACCAGAGATCAGAGCTACTGCGAGACAGAAACAACTAATCAGATCTCAAATCATCCTCAATGAGACTCAATGGAGAGAAAACAGAGACATTTGCTTAACTCTCCAGCTGCTTCAGAAGACACTTCAATAATATAATTTTGGCAAGATATTACATTTTGCACTAATATATATAGAATATGAATAAAGATAAATAAATTCATATAAATTACTCAACTGATTACAATTCTTATCAATATAGTTTATTATCAATATTGATTCGGTATATATCTATAAAAAATATAAATAAAAACATATAAAACGTCAAATAAAGATTTCTTATCCAGTTTCACTGTTCTCTTGTTTGCTAGTCTTGAATCAGCACAGTTTATAATGTAGATTGATGTATGATATTTCTCAAAGCTCCCATAGACTCATGTGTTGTTTGACAGAAGAGTCTAATAGAGCGAAAGCATCTGTCCTGTGATATCGCACCTCACGCCTGTTGCTTCTGTAAATGCTGGTGTAATGATGTGTTGATCCAGGTCTCACACTCATCAGAGGTTGCTCCTCTCCAGCTCTCATCTGCGGATCAAATACTCCCACTCACTCGCTGTGTGTGTGTGTGTGTGTGTGTGTGTGTGTGTGTGTGTATTAGTGAACTTTACAGCCTGACTTGTCTTGATAGATGTTCTGGCCATATTTAGTAAGATCTTTAAAGGACTTTGTTTATATTACACTATTTACTTGTATTTTACCTTTCTAGAAGAAACGAGCATCAACTAAAGCTTGTGTAATTTGTTGTGAACGTGTGTTGTTAAGGCAATATGAGAAACACCAAATTTACCCAAACATCCCCAAACAGAAAGAGGAAATGCTGCTCATGTGGGGAATTACAGTACTGTCTAATATAGGATTATTGGAGTATTTCTCAACCCCCGCTAACTTTCACTTCTACTGCACTGCAGTTAATGAAAGGAAGTTAAATGTCTTTCTGTCTGTTGGGTGTGTGTGTGTGTGTGCGTGCGTGCGTGCGTGCGTGTGTGTGTGTGTGTGTGTGTGTGTGTGTGTGTGTGTGTGTGTGCACGCCACTGGTCACAAGAGTTACATTAGCACCAGTAATGACTTCCTTCCACAGTAGAACACTGGTTTGTGCTGAACGCTGCTCAACCCGAGGGTTAAACACAGCTCATGTCTCATGACTGGCAAGAATAAGAAGTGCTTTGTTGTCATGTTTCCTCTTTTATTTTTTTACACAGGATGCACGTCTGCCAAGCGGTCGGCGCTCTGAAAGCTCTCGATCTCTATCCCGAACAGAAACTTGAGCGATAATCCTGCAGTTTTCTGGATCAGACGAGGATCAGGGATGGATGGGGGGGGGTGGAGAGGCAGGTTTTTTGGGGGTATACTCTTAAAAATAAAGGTACAATCAGAAGGACAGTCTTTGTCCTAATGAGGAACTGAGAGCGGTGACAGTGAGGAGCTGATCTCTGAGACGAACAGAGCTGATGTACTTGATTAGTTAGTTAAAAAAACAACACTGTAATGATGGATGACTGCAATAAACGGAGCTAAACACACACACACGCATTAAACCAGCTCAAACCGACACACACACACACACAACATTTCTACATATTCCAGTATTACAGATTAATCACAGATGATTGCAGACACTTGACATTTATGTAGAAAGAGAAGAAGAGGAAGGGTGAGATTGTGAAAGCATTGCTCTGACCTTTCAGCTCAAGTTCTCTCTAAGCGTCCGTGGCTGTTTCAGCTCATTCATCAGTTTGCTTCTGTCTGCAGATCTTACAGATCCAAACACTTTCTGCTCAAATCAAAGAGTCTGTCATACCTGCAGAAAACTAGCCGCTAGTGCTCCGGATGTGTCTCACTTCCTGGAAGATACATCTAAACAATGATATTCCATAATGACGTTTGTCTTTAGGCCGTCATTAGCGACCCCTCTGACCTGGACCAGCAGCTGCCCTGAACACCCTAGTAACCATAGCAACACCATCACAACCACATAGCAACTCCCTAGCAACCATTTGGGACTCCCTAGCAGCTACCTGGAACACCCTAGTAACCGCATTGCAACCCCTTAGCAACTACCTTGCAAAAGCATGGCAACCCCCCTTAGCAAACACTTAGAACACCCTAGTGACAGCATATCAACACGCTAGCAACTCCCTAGCAAAAGCATAGCAGCCCCCCCCCAGCAAACCCCCCTTAGCAACCACTTAGAACACTCTAGCGACTGTATAGCAACCCCCTAGCAAACTGTATCGCAACTCCCTAGCACAAGCATAGAAACCCATCCCACTTAGCAACCACTTAGAACACCCTAGTGACTGCATAGCAACCCCCTAGCAACTGTATCGCAACTCCCTAGCAAAAGTAAAATAAAAAAATAAATGAATAATCAACCATAGTTAAACCATGGTAACCACAAATGAACCATGGTTTTGCTACACTAACCATAGTTTACCATTGTATTTGTAGTTAAATGAGGTTATACAAATGGTAATCAATACGCCAAAAAACCATGGTTGCTACACATTTACTATAATAAAACCATGGTTAATTTTCATAAGGGTAGTAAACACTTGCTGTAGAACACCCTAGCAACCACACAGCAAGCACCTAGCAACTGCATAGTGAAGCTCCATTTTCTTTAGAAAATAACAATTCCAGTGATGTAATTTTTCTGAACTGAATGTGTTTGTGTTTTTTGATGATGATCTATTGTTAGATGTTATGTGGATGTGTTTTAACGCAGAGAACTAAACTCTTCTGCTTTGTCAGGCTGATCGAGTCGCTGTAGGTCCAGTTCAGACACAGAGCCGGCGTTTGTGTTTTCATTCCCTAAATGTACTGCACAATAAACTCTCTGCAGACAGGAGAGGTGAGGACGAGTGAGCGTGGGCTGAGAAGAAGCATCATGTGAGATATAACGGAGCTCAATGGCTGAATCACAGACAGGTGACTCACAGTGAGGGAGAACTCACTCGTTACTCTTATTTTCCGGTGATCAGGAGAGTTGTGACTAGGAAACTGTCATTTAGGCCAGCAAACAATTTTTTTTAATGCTTTTAAATACATAAATGTAAATCCCATAAAGCAAAAATAATATATAGATGACAGGAAGCCTTCAAATTTACCCTATACCCCATTATACTGTAGACATAGTGCATATAGCTGTTGATTTGACCCCTCAGGGTTTGACCTTTGACCTTTCTGAGGAAGCTCATTTTACACCAAATGCCCTCTGCATGATGTCTTCTGCATTTTCTTACTGCCCCAGATTTGCCACTTCCTGCTTCTGACTGTCAGCTTCCTGCAGTTCATCTGCTTCCTTTGTGGCGTTCTGATAAGCAGATGTTGACTTTCAGTGCAGAATAACATTAGAAGAATTTATGAGACAGCAGAAGGCTGTATTGAAATCGCACAAGTGTTTAGTGAGCTATTAAAGCATCATTATGAACATCTGCTGACCTGAAGGTCTCGTGAGAAATGAGGTTCCTGCCTTTCTTCCCGCTCATATCCGTGTTTTAGAGTGGAAGCAGGCTTATGCCGGTCACCGTTCCCTGCATGAGGTCAGTCTATAAAGACGAGAGACGCTTCCTGGCTGTTCTGAGTGCAGTGCATCCTGGGAAAAGAGAAGAACTTCCAGTTCCATTCCTTCATTCGGTTTCTTCTGCTTCCTCTAATCCTCTTCCTCTAGACACACGTTATCTATGTATCTACACTAAAATAGAGAGAATGTTTTCTATATGGTCCTGCACAACCAGATCATCTAAAGGAATAGTTTACTCAAAAATGAAGATGTCCTGAAAATGTGCTCGCCCTCAGGTCATCCCAGATCAGGATGAGTTTGTTTCTTCATCAGGTTTGTAGAAATGTAGCACTGCATCAGTGTCTCAGTGCATCTCCTGATTCACACCAGAACACTATTTCACTGGAGGAAGCGTTATTATGGATTATGGACTCGTATTTTAGTTAACAACTTCTTAATGATGTTACTTTGTGCGGTGTGTGTGTGTGTGTGTGTGTGAGTGAGTGTGTGTGTGTGTGTAAATTCCCTGATATAGCCAGATTTATAGCCAGATAAGGGGACAGAAAATACAGTGTATAAAACCATAAAAGCATTACGCCTATGGAGAGTCCCAGTAATGTGTGTGTGTGTGTGTGTGTGTGTGTGTGTGTGTGTGTGTGTGTGTGAGTGTGTGTGTAGATTTTGGGAGTTGTGGTACTCAAGGTGCCGCTATGGTTGCCAAGCAACAGCTTAGTTTTGTCTGTGTGTCTGAAAGGGTGAAGGAAGGATGCTGAGTTTGTCTGATGGAGCAGCGATTTTTCTGTGTATTTATACAAAAATACAAAACCCCTCGTTCACGCTGTTGCTCCACAGTGACGGCCGTCAGCAGATGTCAGAGGTGAAAGCGCAGGGTTCAGCAGCTCCAGGACGCTTTACTTTCACACAAACTCATGCATCCTACAGCGGTCGCCATAGAAACCGCTTCTGCCGCCTCTGCTTCCAGCGGTCCTCATGAGGTCAAAAGGTCACGACCCCGATGAACTCGTCTGTGTAAGTGGATCCGTCTTTGAAAACAGCGCCGAGGGGAGCTGAACTTTACCTGGACGCACCTGTGTGAGGAGCGTTTGATGTGGTCAGCGTGTGATAACGGTCCGTGAGCTTTCATCTCTCAGCACAGAGGAGAGAGTCTCTCACAGGGCATTATGGGAAGGGCTGGCAAGCTGTGCTCCGAGGTGGTTTCATCTAAGTGCCGTTTGCCAATTAACAATGATAATTACCCCGAGGAGGATGATGATTGCGATGCGGGTGTCAGACAGGAGCTCCCACAGGACAGAGCGAGCCATCTCACAGACAGACGAGCGTCTTGCTGAAAGAGAATGAATACTGTATATTTTCATGTAAGATCAATTTATAGGAAAACGATTGACTGTGGTATTATAAAAACGATATGTTGTTCTCAAAACAAATAACTGGGTTTTATATTGTCACTGTGCGGAAGCCAAAGCAAATTATTAACTCTTTCCTCTCCAGCGTTTTTTTTTTTTAAAGTTGCCAGCCACCACCAGCATTTTTGATCAAGTTTACAAAACCTTCATGGCCTCAGAATATTTTGTTGTGTGAATATTTGAACATGCAATATATCAAAAGAAAAAACAGAGCCTTTGTTTTAAAAAAAAAAAAGTCTAGCTTAATGCATTCTTTTTTATCAACACTTCAATGTGGGCAAGTTTCATTAAAAAAAGCAACAAAAAGCTGAGAAAAGGATTTTGTTAAGACTATATCCAGATCAGATTCACATCGATGATCAAAACATAGATGCTTCCATCTAAACCACTTCCTGAGTCGACATTTCAGTCGATAATGTTCGGCAGGTTTGATTTATAAGCTGTTTAATGCTTGATGATCATGTTATTTTACATATGCATTTGCTTACATACTATATATGCGATCGCTGCTTTCTGCGTCTTCTTCACCTGGTTTTAATCCAGAGATTCAGTACTCTTTCAGAAGATGTGTAATAGCGCCTCCTACCATATAACAGTAAAAAATCCATCAGTGTGCTTTTTTTCTACCCGCTATTAGTGTAATGTTAAAGTCACAGTGAAACTGAAGTAGTGTCAGATCATTTCTTCCATATTGTGACGTAGATATGAGTGTAATGGATTATCAAAAAGGACTAAATGTAGGGCAGGACTCGGCTCGCTGATATTCCTTGTTGAATCAGACTCCTTCATCCTGAATTATGTTGTTTCATTAAACTGTCATGAGAACGTTAATGATGTCTGCTACGTTTGGTTCTGTTCTTGGTAGTTTCTGCCCAGAACAGAACCATGCCGCCAATCCAAACCGTGTGCTAATTGTCAATCATCTTTGACGATAGTGGTCCTGACAGAAATACCATTTCAAAGCAGCGTGTTAGAAAAATGTTAAATATATTTTACTAAATATTCCAGGTTAATAACAAACTTTGGCAGCCCTAAAAAAAACATTTGAAGTCTTTCTTTTCTCTCAAATCTTCCCCAGATCCTTGTTTGAAAACCCTTGGGTTTTATAAACCTCACATAAGAAGATGCTTTTAAATGTCTACGGCAGGACTGATGGAGGCGGTGAGGAAACACGAGAACAATACAGACTCTGTGTGCACCTGTGAAGAGACTGTAATGACGAGAGTCGAGAGACTCACAGAGGACAGCGAGGTTAGACTCCTCTCTGGAGGATAGTGAGCAGAAATTGCAGTGTTTCATGGCTTTGTTTATGACAGATTTGAATACATTTGTGTGAGTCACACTGTTGGAGTGTTTCTCTGGAAACTCTCTCTCGCGCGCAGATGCTTAGTCAGCCTGTGAATATATGAAATATATGAGGTCCAAAAGCCAGGGAATAAACCTGAAATACCCAGAAAACAAAACAAAAAGTGATGATAAAAAAAGAATTAGAAGTAATTCCGCTTCTGCAGTATTCATGTCACTAATCAAATAAGCAAATGTGTGAGCTGCTGCACAAGATGCTCAAATCATCCTGGAGAACCATCTTCATCAGCTTTTGCACTAAATCCACAGTCTCTAAGAGTTTTGAATTGGAAAACGGGATTTGTTTGGGTTTTCCTGCAAGGAAACACAGCACTGATTTCCATTTCATTAAAAAGTTATATCTCATGGACTTCCTTCGTGAACAGATAATAGAGGACTGTGACTGTTTGTGTTTGTGAGAATATGCGTGTTGGTTTCTGTCATTTTAAATATGCAAATGACCCGTTCTCCAGCAGCTTCAGCTTGTGATTGACCTGAACGCATTATATGTTGTAACTCTCTCTGTCTCTGTCGCTCTGAGCTTCTGTCTGCATCACAGTCTGATTTCTGCCTCACTGAAGACCTCCTGACTGCTCTGCCCATCACTTTCTCCTTCAGCTGCTGGGAAACCTTATATTTTTGGTTCTTGGCTTTAAAGATGAAGACTTTAAAGCCAAGTCCAGCATCCACACACACACTCCTCTTCTGTATTACTCTGTTCCACATCAATGTTTCGACAGAGTTCAGATGTTCCCTGAGTTAGCAGAAGGAGAATAATCAGTGTTTCAGAACAGCCTTCCCTTTGAAATCACAAGAACAACTCCCCAGCGAGGTGCAATGGAATTACAATAATACATCATATTAGATAGAATAAGATTAGCACAGCTGGCTGTTAATGAATGTCTTTATTTGGCTGCGTCCTCTGAGGGCTCGACTTTGAGAAGTGGAGTTATTACACAGATTTCCAGGCCCGGAGGGGCTCGAGTCAAACGAGGATAAAAGCACTGAACAGCTCCTGTGCTCCGGGGAGTAAAGAGTTCACTCCTGTTCCTCTCATCTCTAGCCTCGACTCAGGTAATATTAATATAAGCCCAGTTATTGATATGCTCATTAGAACAAAACACTCTCTAGAAATACAAATAATAATAAGGAATACTAATGAACTATATAATAACAAACTTAATGTTAATATCGATGTGTGCTTAAAGAAGCGTGACTATTTTAAAGACAATTTTACATTTGAATAATCTCAGAAATATAGACATATTTCACAATGTAATGCCTGAGCTCAAAAACAAAATAATGATGATAAATAACAATAATAATATCAGTAATAGTTGGTCTAGACAATGAGACATAACCAAAGTCTTATTTCACATAATGACATTTTTTATTTCAAAATAACAGTTACAATATAGTTGTTTTTGTTATTTTATTATTGTTATTAAAAATATGCAAACACAAACAAATACCACATAAAAAGATAAACTTAAAGAGGTGACTGCAAAACACAATCTTCACTGTATGAATTAGATTCCTATTAAAGCTAAGGATGTGATTCAGTCAAGAGCAGTGAGTGATTTTCTCTGTTTTTTGTTGTTTGATTGAGATTAATGACACAGACAGCAGCAGGTTTATTCGGCTGCTGTCACTCTAAGACTGAATGCACGGATCCACTATACTGACACTCATACGGTTTTCACACGACTGCTTACGTTTATTTAACACATAACTGACTGTGTTTATGTACATACTTCACACACTGTAAGAGAAAACGTAAAATTTCAAGGCAATTTGATGCAGACTTTTTTTAGTTTTAATAATTGTACTAAGTACAACTAATATAATGTGTCCATTTGAATTTGTTTCTTCACTAAATGCCAAATACCTCATTCAGCCAAAATATTCATGAAGACAACAAAAGATTTCTTGTTCAGTAAACTTTCTTTCATTAACTCGTTATATTAATTTCATGATATGATAGTCATATGTTCTATATAAGACACTTAATATGTTAAGTGAACCATGCTATGTTTGTAATGAGGATAACAATCATCCTTAAATGAAAAAAGAAATGTAAGATATAGTTCTATATTGCTGAACATACTTTAGGCCTCAACACTTGACGCATTAACCTGAAGAAAGGTGACAAACAACAAATGTAAAATGATGAGTTCTTTACATCACAGCAAAACAAATAATTAAACAATGAGAAATCAACAACAACAACAACAAAAGTTTAAATGAAGTCATCAAACAGCAAAAAAAAACTATAACAGTAACTACATAATTTATTTGTGCTGCAATGCGTGCTGGGAACTCACAAAGTCTTAACATTTCAGGAATATGAAATTCTTTGTTCAGACAACTGTTTTTCGACTCGTTTGGACAACATTTGGGGCAATTCTGTTGGCCTGACATGTGTTTTATTTAGTTTCAAGAAAATAGCATTTTTTATTTTTGAAACTCAAAAGGTTTCATAAACTGGAAAATATGTATAGTTGCTTTTTTTACAGTGCACGATGGGCATTTTGACGTTATTCTGTGTGTATCTGACCGTTCAAGCACAATAAGACGCGTAAGAGAACTGAATTCAGGATCACATGCTTTAATGTCAGTCAGCACGAGCGCCGCAGTGAGTTAATAACATATTTTCTCATTCATGGATCTTTCTTTTTTTGCTCTAACGTGTCAAAATAATTTAAGCATTCCTACGCTGCATAGGTATATTTACATAGCGCTAAATATCTATCGAATGACACTTCCATAAAATCACCGGCATCATTTATATCGTCACATTGCCCAGTTCTAGGTGGCGCTGTTCCCAAACTGTTCAGGTACTGTCAGGAACATTTTTTTTGTTCTCTTTGGGCCATACAGACATAGGAGTTGCTAGAAGAAGAAGAAGACGATGATGAAGATGGGGAAAACAAAATACAAATATAGTAGGTGGCTTTTTTAGTTCTTAGTCCCTGATAACGATAAGAAGAAGAATATTACAAATAAAAAAGTTGCCTGCACACCTCAGGCTCAAACACACACACACAAGTGAAGAGCAGGGTCAGTGTGTGAGGATCTGTGTTTGCATTCTTCATCTAATTGCTGAAATGGCCTTGAAAACGGCAACTGTTTAGCAAACCCTGCTGTTATCAAGGCAAATCTGAGCAGCGGCTACAATTATACATATTTATGTGTGTCTGTCCTGTGATATTTGCCTCATTAGACATGATGTAAACTTCCAGTATGTCAAATATACCGGTGTTTATGCAGGAGCTCTGTTCTGTTTCCCAACCTTCTTTCTGCCACAGTTTTCATAAGAAAAAAATCCCACAGAACACCAATGGATATATGGAAAATGGATATATGGGAGCTCAGATTTTCTTATTGTTTATTACATTTGGCCAAAATCTCATAATATAAAAGATGAACCGCTATTCACAGGATATTTAAAACGTACAAAAGTATATTGGCAACAACTAGACGGCAAATTCTAACTCTTCTCCACTCTTATAGACATAGTGTTTCTTGAGTAAAGAAAACATTGTACCTATTAAAACATCAGTTATTTATTTACCTTTGCAAACATTGCAAACAAGAGATCCATCTCCAGACTGTGGAGTTACGAGGTTTAGTCAAATGCTCTTTTGAATGCTTTTCATTGGTTAAATATTTGTAAAACCCACAAACAGACATAAGGATGACCAATAGCACTGATTTAAAATAATAATAAGGAAATATAATAGAGATAATGTGTGCCGCAGTGCAGTGGTTGGGAAACACTGCTATAGAGGATGTGACTTCCTCTCATGGATCGCATTGGGAAGGAACAGAGATTAAATGAACTGAAATCGTACTTTAAACAGGATGACACTTTATTATCCTATTTCCTTTTTTATGGTTTTCCATACAGAGGAGTCGTTTCTGTGATGATCCACGGGGTTTAGAGTCACAAACTGTTGTTCTTTTCAACAGTATCAGGCTTCAACATCAACAACATCCTTCAGCGTATATTTATCAAAATGTATTCCACAATAAAATTATATTTATAGATAATTTAATAACCAAAAAATATGTAAAAATAAAACCACAGAACAGGTAAATTCATCTACTCACTAGTCGATTTGTGTTTATCATCGCACCCTTGCAAACTTTTCTAAATCAAACTTTCAGAAAAATGTTTTTAAATAAAGAAAATTGTTTATTTTTATATAAAGATCATGCGGTCATGTGACCATGGTGTAGTTTGTTTATAGCCTACAAGGGTTAGGGGTTTTGGCAAAAAATCTAATCTCAATATTTCTTGGGAAGTTTTCGATAATGATAATTACACGATATTTTGCTGAGTGTTTTCATGCTGGTAGCTCGGCTGATAAATAAATATGACACTAACACTGAAAGCGGGTGGCGGCAAGTCCCTTAATGAGTGATTCATTGAATCATTCATTCAAACGGTTCTTTCAAAACAGCTGATTCATTTAGAAACGCGGCAGTGAATGGATTATTGAATCGTTGACTCGTTCAAAAGCAGATTCATTTAGGAACAGAACATGGCAGTGTTGCTCTGAGACGTTCTGCTCCAGCTTTGTTTGGAACTAGTTTTGTTGGCAAAACAGAAAAAGACAGACAATATTGTGTCTGCAAGACCATCAGTATTAACTCCTTGTTTTTGAACTCTAACTTAATATCTCATTTACGCTCACACACTGATATTCAGGAAAACGGCACTCCTGTGTGATATTGCTTATATAAAAACCAAAAACCCAGGATATTTTTGCTTTCATAACTTGAATTATAGAGGCATTTTATCTGTATTCTAATGAGCTTCATCATGCAGTGAATGCTTTTCAACTCTCAAGATGTGTTTTTATTTATTTATTTAATTTGCAAGTCATACACTGTAAAACAAATCCCGTAAAATTTACGCTAAAAAACGGCAGCTGTGGTTGCCAGAATTTTACCTTAAAAAAATACGGTAAAAAACATTGTAGCAGCATTTTAGGTTTTACAGTTTTAACTTAAATTTACAGTTAAATACCATAATTTCATTAACTGATATAATGTTAATATACCAACCCACTGATTCACATGATGAACCAAAGCCCATCACAAGCAGCTTTTAAATAATATCATATATAGAAGCTGCACACACAGTCATTCGCACAAACACTAAACAGCATCACGGTAACACACATGAAACTGAAATAATGCAATAAACATTAATTTAACAACATTAGGTGTAACACACAACCCTAATGTACAAAACTGATAAGAAAAAACTAAAAAGAAACAGTTATTTCAACAAAAAAACATCAAATTTGAAATGTAACGCAGGGAATTCTGGGAATGTCAATTTACGGTTATTCACTGTAAATTATAAGATCTTTTTCACTTCCAAAAATGGTATACTACCGTACAATTACATGTAATGTCCAATACAGTTTTCACCGTATATAGTGGGGAAATTTACCGTTAACCATTTAACAGGTTTTTACTGTAGCATTTTTACAGTCTTTTACCGTTAAATTCACAGTCAATTTTTACAGTGCACTCAATAATGTCAGCTTGCATATTGTTAAAACAACAATTATGATATTATCGCAAATTATAAATATCGCACACCCCTATAGCCTACATTTAGCTCTTTACTTCTGCTGATTGCATTTTCGGTTTAAGTTGTGTTCATTTATGGAGATTATCATGATGAACCAAACCTGCAAGAATCATAAAGCACAAATGCGTCATCACTGCAGTGCTCTGATCGTATAAAGATAGTGAAGTTCTATTTTTGGATAACCATTGAGGATGCATGTAATTTCTGAGGAGCTTCAACACTTCTACTGCTGCCAAAGTCAAACATCACATTTCCACAGACTGCCCACCTGTTCCTCAACGCTTCGACGGTTAAAAATACCTCCTCTGATTCCGCTGCCGCTGTCAGTCATTTACACAAGTCTTTCTATAACAAGGTGAGGAGGACACTAGAGAAAGTGTGATTGCACTGCCAGTCCGGTCCGATCAAGACTGCATGCCAGTGTGCAAGTGCAGGTGAAACCAGGACAGGGAGAACTCTAGGAAAGATTTCTCTGGTTGGCGTCAAAGCATAATTATCAGTCAAAATGAGCCTCTGAATCTGATACTCAGACTTATTTGCATGCACTTACTCAGGCAGTCGGCCCACGCTCAATTCAAGGAGCACGATAAATAGGAGAAACGCAGTGTCAGTCCCTTCTGAATGACTCATCAGAGTTACATGTGAAGGACTGAGGAGAGCGGAGGAGCTGAGGATGAGGATGATGAAGAGCGCGTGTGGGTGTGCAGGGTTTGTCTGTCCTGCAGGCATATGTGCCCTCTCTCCAAACACTACAAACACGTCCAGCCCACGCAGAGTGGGAGCATGCTATTTACACGCCTGTGTACTGCGCGCTATTTTTACACCGAATGCATAGGATGAAGGAAGGAGGAGGAGGAGGAGGACTGGCTATTTAAGTCAGAATGAGAGGAAAGCAATGGTCATCCATTGCCATCTTATGAAACAGCTATAAAAATCAGTTACACTTTATTTTGATTGTTCCCTTTCTTTGCGTATTGATTTGACTATATAAGTAACTTTGCAGTTATACTGTGTGTAAACTAGCAGTCATTGGAGTATTAGTGGACTGCTAGTTTAGGTTAGGGTTAGGGTTAGTAGAATAAGTTGACATGAAGTTGCAAAGTGACTTAAAGTCTGTAGAAGAAGACAGTCTGCTAAAACTCTAATGACTGCTGGCTGAATGTCTCAAATAAAAAAAATCAGTGTTGCCTAAAAGTCCTGTACAGTTATATATAAGTATCTATAAATCAGTTAAAATATTACAGGCACTTATAGGTATATACTCGATTATGAATTTGAATGGCCTGATACTCAACTACATTTGCATTCACTTGCTCAGACACTAGATTCACATTTAAATTTTCAGTGCTACAAAATATCATAGAGAACAAACTGCTGGAGTCAAATTGAGTTAGTAACATCAGTATCCTGTTACACTTCTAATGATCGCCATTTAAGTTGCTTCGGATAAAATAAATCAATGTAAATGCACTGCTGACTTTTCTTATCTATATCCCTGTTCTGGATGGTGTTTGAGACTCTGTATTAGCTGAATAATGTAAATGCAATTCATAAACTTCACTTGACTTTTCCTGCACTTGCCTGTTTGATTTATTTTGCAGTGCAGAGAGAGACTGGTCATCTTGTTTACTACTTTAGCTCCAGTTTTTTAATTAGTACGGATAATTAAACCAACACTGAATCTCTTGCCCGTCAATATTTATGACTTTCAAAGCTTGTGTTTTCACCTCGCTGGCTTGATGTCAATTATTAATTCATGTAAACAATTTTTCGCACAATTACAACAGGAAGGGGAGTTTCATATTTAATGCCAATTAGAAAGAGCAGAGGTGATTAAAGCTGCTCTGCATCGTTTCATATTTGCACAAACTGGAATAATATGTTTGCAGAGCTAATGATTAGAAACGCTTCCACACTAGATTTATAGATGTAAACGACATCAAAGACACAATTAGATATTTTTGTAATGTTACTAAAAGAAATATATGCTAGTAAAATGAATATGAATAATAAATTCATAAAATCCCTTATTATTAGAATATAGAACTAATTAATGAGTGAAAATGCAATTATAGGCCTACTGCTGTATTCCCTTCTCTATTAAACTGGTCAATATCATTGTTCTCAAATATTAGAGTAATATTTCAGCTCAGTTTTTTTCGTGTCATGTTGAAACATTCGGAATTCTCAAAATGATTTTTTTTTTAAATCTTGAATTCATTCAATTATATGTGAACCCCTGTGTGTTTAGAGATATGATTTTTGGTTTTTCAGAATATGTATATATAAAAAAAATAATAATAAAAAGGTTTCCCCCTTGCAAACCTCATATTGTTCTTATGCAAGTACCATATTCATTTTTTAACTGTGTATTTATTTATTAATGAGTTGAATTGAATTGTGTTGAGTTCAGTCTGTTTCACATTGTATGAGGGCTTGGGGATCAGTTGGGAGTTCTGCTTGTGCTTGTTGTTGTGTTTTACAGTATAGTTATCTCTTGAAGTATTTAAAAATGCATTTCAAAATTGAGTTTTGCAGCGTTTGTTAGCGATGCTCTGCTGCCCTCTTGTGTTTGGAGCCAAACTTTCATCCTGAATATTTGTCTGCGATTAAAGCTTTTACCTGGAGTGATGCAAGAGTACGAAGGAAGTTGATTTTCTGCTTTTCCTCCTCTGTTTGACTAGAGTTAAATCGATTAGATGACAAACATTTAGCCTATGATCAAAATTGTGTCCATCTGAATGCTGCGGTTTGAGTCACAGCAGTGGAAATGGGCAAGAAAGGTGATGGATGAACACGGTACGCCAGGTTATTCTACCGTGCAGAATGAAGATTTTGTTTGAAAAATCCCTGTGTCACTGATTCTGCTTTATGTGTGTGCATGACCACGACTCTCTCCATCTACACGCCTCTGCTTGAGAGCACAATGCTAAATATGACACATTATTAAACAACTTTATCAAAATCAGTCAAGGTAGTTCATGCAACTAATGCATTTAAGGCATAGTTAAGTCATCATTCACTCACGTTGTTCCAACCCTGTATGAGTTTCTTTCTGCTGAACACAAAAGAAGAGATTTTCTGGTCCCCATTTCCATAGAACAAAAACAAACTTGTATGGAGGTCAGCCCACATTCTTCAAAATATCTTATTTTATGTTCAGCAGAACAACCTGCATGCTGAATGTTAATAAACGTGCATGTACAATGAACAAATCAAGATTAATAATTCATGTTGTAAAGTTGTGTTCTCCATTGTTAGTTGGACAGTTTATAGCCAGTTTGCTGATGTTCGATGACACGAGGATTATTAGGCCTACTATTATTCATTCAGATACTCGTTTACAGGTGTCTTACATCTATTCCAAGCAATAATCGCAGTGTTCAGAATCACTTAGAGTGGGTTTTCACCACCCGTTTCAATCAGATCAAAATGTCCCTTGTGTTTTCAGTCTGATTGATCAGTCATTGCTGGATTATTGCGTGTGATCTGCAGGCGCTGTGATTCTTCTATTTCTCTTTGCAGTGACCTAAATAATGTCCCAGTTTACAATGAGCTCTGTCTCAGGTGAGGAGGCAGTGACACACACATGAGTCTTCATCCTATTTAAAAACACCAGCCTGTGTTAATTGTGTGAGTTTTCTTACATTGTTTTCCAGCATTGTGTTTAAAGAACCTCCTGAATGCTGGATCTCCTTCCATCTTTGAAGACCTTTGCATTGCATTAACCACTTTAGACTGAGTTATTTGTAGGAGCCTCTTCAGAGAGTCACTAGGGGGCCGAACTGAATCATCTGTTCGAGAGCGACTCTGCATTTCATTCCATTTAATAATATCTCACCTACTTCTCACACATTTCGGGTTTTTGGAGAACTTCACTTGCACAGACCTTTTCTGCAGAACACTATGAAAGGACAAAATGCTTACACTTTCTTGTCATTCGTCAGATCCTCTGTTGAAGTGATTCGAGTGACATAAAGGATTTATTAGGATTCAGTCTGATCGTCGGCAGGAATCCTGCAGCTGATAAAGAGCATCTTCTCCTCTTCAGAGGCTTAAATCACACAGAGAGAAAGAAGCATTGACGACTTTCAGGTATGAATCAATGTTTGTTTTAATGTTGCCTTTAATGTAGCTTGTGTTCTGAATGCCTCATTAAATTTTTCAGCAAAATATGTTTAAAGGGGTTCTCTTGCATGCAACATATTACAATTGCATGTCATGTGTTTCCAATTTACAAGGAAAAGACGCAAAGCAATGCATGAGGAGACAGATGCAATAACAACAAAAAACATTTGTGTAGCTTAGAATAGGAGCACGAGTGATCACGAGTAAGCATGTTTGGTGATGTAAGTACGTTTTGTGGTGCTTTATAAGGTGTCCATGAGATGAAACATACAGAACACGAAGAGGAAAATATCATGCACTCAGATGACCACTTACTAAACTGTGGAGCCTTGATTTAAACATTATGGCAATAGTTACAATTATTTCAGGCTACTCGCATTCAATTACGAATTACATGAATCAAGTAAATTATTTTTAATTGAAAGTGGTGAAATTTGTCGAGTCAAGTAGTCACCGGATATTATTCCTGCCAGTCATGTGAGGTTTCTGTTGTGAACAGTTGTGAGTTAGTGAATGTTTACAGCTCACAATTCCTGTCAGTTGCTGTGAAGAGTGAAGCCCCGCCCTCTTTGATTTGATTGGCATTCTTCATATTCTGTGTGGTGGTCAGTTCACAGCAGTGACAGAAATACACTTTTCCATTAGGGGATATATTTTTCACCTAAAATGATTTCTGGGGCATTTTTTTCCTTTAATGGCCATTTTTTCTAACTTCTAACTTTTCAAATATGACAATATAAGGCTATTATCAGTCAAATGAAATCCAAATAAATAAAATCTGTGCACTGCAGAAGAGCCACAGCTGCGTCTGAAGTGAGATTCAGGTATTTTTACACACCGTGTAATGCAGCTCAGTGGTGGCATGAATGCATTTACACTGCAGTTACTGTTGCATAAATAATCCCGCTAGGTTAACGTTTGAAAGTGTTGACATATGAATTGATTTTTTTTTTTAAAGAAATGTTTTGCTGTGGGATTATATGAAATTTTGAGAGCAAAAATTGACAACAATGACAATATTGTGTCTAAATTGCAACTCTGTAAACATCTTGTTTATTCAACTGTTGTATATAATAAATCAACAGCACATTTGCAATTGTGCATATATTCAGGAAAAAACAGCACTCTTTCTCGTGTTATATTGCTAAACTATATCATATGATATAAATATGTCAAAACCCAAACGGGGCATTTTGAATGCTGGGGGCATTTTATAATGCATTCATGTTTTCATCTGGTTTTTGCAAAGTGAATGACATTGCACATCATTAAAACAACAATTATACTATTATTATAGACAATACATATCACACACCCCTAATAAATACGTTATTAAAGCTAAATCATGTTAGTAAAGACCACATAAACATCAGTAAATCAGCTTATTTCACACATAATTCTCACTTTAGAATGAGGTTCACAAAAATGTATAATAATGCTTTGTCTGCTGTAAAGTAATTTTTTTTTTTTAAAGTGCATAATAAATGCATTTTGGCAAAAATTAAAACTTTATGCCTTGTATTTACTTTTTGAATTGTATTTGTTACCTGTTTGTCTCTCAACATTACACACACACACACAAATTCACAAGACACATTATATAGTGTACTGTGTGTTCAAGTTAACATTGATAAAGATCACAGTAGGCAGTGCTGTATACAGGTATCGTTGATGCATTAACTGACGAGAACAAATACAACCTCATTATGAAGTGTCACCGAAATAGCATTGTTGGTAATGTGTGGTTATCTACAGTGAGGTTCATAACAAGTTGAGGAGGAGCTTGTCATTCTGGTTGAGTAATATATACGAGGAGTAGCTTAACCTACATCTCTCTCTGATAGCATTTCTCTTTTTGGCCTGTTTATCATCCTGTAGTTCTGTAAACTGCTCAGCTTGACTCTATGATCAGGTACAGCTGTGTTAAGACTGTCCTGCCAGAATGCAAGAGTGTGGAGTGACAGCAGAGTTCAATGGACTACATGAGAAAAGAGTGCAGCAGATCTCCAATTAGAAACTCTTTATTTGGAAGCGCTCCACTGTGTCATGTCCTATATTCGGCAACCTTTAGCAGAAACTGCACGGGTTGCCAGATCTGCCTAACAAAACCAGGCCTTTGGCCAGTCAAATCTAGCCCAATGACCAGGTAAACTAGCCCAAATACCAAAACGCAAAACATGTCACTGCCGTTCCTAAAATATTGTAAACAGACAGTGTTTATGATTATTAATATACAGTGAATTTGGGTGTGTGTGTGTGTGGTGTGTGTGTGTGTGTGGTGTGTGGTGTGTGGTGTGTGTGTGT
>NW_015505450.1:373474-377493 GCF_001515645.1 Sinocyclocheilus grahami | reverse complement strand
TTGTGTGTGTGTGTGTGTGGTGTGTGTGTGTGTGTGTGTGTGATGCATAACAGTGAATATTAATCATTTTCAACTTGACAATCGCTGTATAGTAATCATAAACAGTCAGTTTTCATACATGAAATCATCTTCCCTTGAGAACTAAATCTTCGATGGGGGTGATTATCCTTATTGAACTCTGAAAATGAACTATTTACAGTAAGCTAAAATAAGAAGATATTCTTAATACATTTCAATCGATGGAAAGCACTTCTGTAGATGAGATTTGTTTAGAAGCACTCAAATCACAAATGTTTTTTTCTCTGTTTTGCTTTTTAGCTGAACTGAAGCTGAATATGCCGCGGAGCCCGACGTCCAGCGAGGATGAGATGGCTCAGAGTTTTTCTGAATATTCTCAGGAATCCAGCTCAGAAAGTTCAAAAGAGGAGGCCATCTATGAGACGATCAGGACAGAACAGACTGTCAGCCGCATGACGGACGTCCAGAGCCACTCGCTGGTCATTAGAGTGAATATCCCAGACCTGCAGCAGACGGTGAGTGTGTGCTTACTGACTCAATGAGTACAATTTGTCATAGGCGATCAACTTTTAGTGTACTTTAGCTTTTTAGTGTAACTTAAAACTTACTCTCCAGTCCAAAAACAGCATTTATTGTTTCCAGATGAGTTTGAGAAAACACACTCTCTTCTTTCCAACACACAGCTGAATTCAAACAGCACAAAGATTCAGAACAGTTCAGTCATTCTGTGATTCGATCACAGTTCCAAGATTCAGAGGTTCAGTCTATAGTCTAGTCAGAGGAGAGATTTATGTGAGTCTGGGAATCAATAAGAGTTCAGTGAAATACTGAATTACAGAGGCCTGTTCTTCATACGTGGAATACTGAATCATCTACGTTTAATGGTTGGCTCAGTGAGTTATTAGTCAATTATTTGGCTCTATCCTGGATTGTTCTGTCCTTTGAATCTCATCTCAGAGTTGTTGTCAAGCCTGAGCTTGATTGGAGCAGGTTTATTTCATGCAAACAGGATTCGATTGCAGTGCAGATGCTGAAAGTCCGTCCCAGTCGCCGACCCGTTGTTTAAAAGAGCGCTCTATTGAACAAAGAACAATAATAAATCACAATAAAAATGATAACTAACAAATTTAGTTGAAATAATAATACTGTGTAGCGGTTTGTTACATTTGCCTTGTGTTTGTTTGAACTCTTATTGTTTTGTATCTTTGCTTTGTTCCTGTTTCATGTTCTTTTTGTAGTCAGTTTGTAGTTTTTTTAATCAGCTGGTCGTTGTTCTGAGGTGTTTTGTCAGTTTCCTCTTGTGTGTTTATGTTTATGATTGACGTACAGTAGCGTATGCTTGACATTGATGTCTGAAACTGAACTGATGTCCCTTTGCTCTTCTTCAACAGAAGTGTGTGAGGTTTAACCCCAGTGCCACGGTGTGGGTGGCTAAACAGCGTCTGCTGTGTACTCTGAGTCAGAATCTGAAGGATGTGCTGAACTACGGACTCTTCCAGCCGGCCAGCGGTGCTTTCTTGGATGAAGAGTGTCTCGTCGGGGAATATCCACAGCTGGCCTGCGAGGACGCCGCGTCACTGGAGGTACCGGAAAGGCCTTACAATCGTCAGGGTCTAATGAAAACCATAGCAGAGTAATGCAATACAGTACGCTCAAGTAGCATAACTCAGGACATCAGGACTGTATTCTGAGGTTTGTAAATATTAGTTTCCCTGCTACAGTTTCGCTACAAAACCAGACTGTACGATCAGCCCGGTGCGGACGAGAAGCAGATTGCCAGACTTCACACAAAGGTGAGAGCCGACAAGTCCTTTCTTGTTTGGTGTTAAAATACCAGAAATCGTTTTGAATCGTTTTTTTTTTAATCATAATTCAAAATGACTGAAGATTTTTGGGGTAGAGAGAGAGATGGCACGTCTAGTACATTCTAGTGCTGTCTGTTTGCATGAAATGTATGAAAGTGAAGATCTCAATGCAGTCTGTGAGGATTATTTCAGCATCTGTGCACATGGCATGTTGCGTTCGGGCTCATTGTGGTTCTGATAGTCTGATTAAAGTAGTAAGTAATGATGTGCAATTTACATATAATAAGCAAAAACACTTATTCAAGTAACACTCAGTTATGTATCTAATTGTAAACAGATGTGTTTTGTTGCATGAGTAGCTGCTGCTGTGGCTTAGCAAGTATTTATGTATCTAAGGGCCTTAAGCATTCAGTATAATGGCTTCTGACTGAAGGATTATTTTTCTTTATTTTCTCTCTCCAGGCCAACTTGAGGAGGTTCATAGATTACATCCGACATCATCAGCTAGAGAAGCTCTCCAAAATGCTTGACCGAGGCCTGGACCCCAATTACCATGACATGGACACTGGAGGTACCAGTGATTTAAAGAGTGATATAAACTTCTTGTGATTATGTACAATAAGCAGAATAATTGCAACACAAAGGGAAAAAGTGGAGATAAGGTGAGAAAGCATGAAGCTCATTAACGCCAGTCAAGTCTGAAGCAAGATGTGACCCATAGTGTGTGTGTGTGTGTGTGTGTGCTATAGAGACGCCGCTCACCTTTGCGGCCCAGCTGGAGAGTACGGTGGAGTTTATTAAAGCACTGAGGAACGGAGGAGCTCATCTGGACTTCAGGGCCAAAGACGGCATGACTGCGCTCCACAAAGCAGCTTGCTCTAAAAACCAGGCCACGCTCAAGGTACACAACTGAACTGAGTTTAGTTACATTAAAACCAGAGATATTATTCGTTTAAAATTAGCAGACTAATATTGCATTAATTATTAGGTTTTAGTTCTAACAGCCTCTATTGTCTCTATTTTAGCTGGCATTTTCCAAAGATAGGGTACTCAATAGTGTCTGAAAACACGTTTTTTTAGCAAATGATCAGCAAAAGCAAGTACTTACCCTTCAGAAAACCAACTAAATATACCAGCTATATTTAATTACATTTATTTAATGTATGTAGTTTGCATTTTTTGCAACCCTGTCACCAAAACCTGGACTTGTATGATACAGGACTCCAGACTCAAGTTCTGCTGATGGCGGCACCAGATCCGGGATTTGTGGTGGTTTGGTGCCGGTTGCATGAAAACACTGAAAGTAGTTTGACTGAAGGCTCTCCATGAGGAAAAGGATTTCTTTAAGTGCATTGCAATTACTTTTTTACTCTTTTTCATGTCTTCATGTCACTCATCATCCCTCATGGGACACTAATGGTACAATAATGGGACACCAAAAAGTACTCTATTCAGGGAAAGTGCCAGCGACTTAAATGGTCCTGAACTGGAACTGCAAAGTGGCAACAAGTGAGACAGAAGAATGATAAATGTGGCTCTGCAGCACAAAAGCAGTGTTAAGTCGCTGGGGTATCTTTGTAGCAATAGCCAACAACGTGATATTTCAGTTTTTCTTTTTTAATAAATCTGCAAAAATGTCAACAATTCTGTGTTTATCTGTCAATATGGTGTGCTGTGTGTACATTAATGAGGAAAAAAAATTAACTTAAATGATTTTAGCAAATGGCTGCAATATAACAAAGAGTGAAAAATTTAAGGGGGTCTGAATACTTTCCGTACCCACTGTATGTAGTTTGCATTTTTTGCAACCCTGTTACCAAAACCTGGACTTGTATGATACAGGACTCCAGACTCAAGTTCTGCTGATGGCGGCACCAGATCCGGGATTTGTGGTGGTTTGGTGCCGGTTGCATGAAAACACTGAAAGTAGTTTGACTGAAGGCTCTCCATGAGGAAAGGGATTTCTTTAAGTGCATTGCAATTACTTTTTTACTCTTTTTCATGTCTTCATGTCACTCATCATCCCTCATGGGACACTAATGGTACAATAATGGGACACCAAAAAGTACTCTATTCAGGGAAAGTGCCAGCGACTTAAATGGTCCTGAACTGGAACTGCAAAGTGGCAACAAGTGAGACAGAAGAATGATAAATGTGGCTCTGCAGCACAAAAGCAGTGTTAAGTCGCTGGGGTAT
>NW_015505450.1:370751-373110 GCF_001515645.1 Sinocyclocheilus grahami | reverse complement strand
TGTGTGTGTGTGTGTGTGTGTGTGTGTGTGTGTGTGTGTGTGTGTGTGTGTGTGTGTGTGTGTGTATGTGTGTGTGTGTTTCTCACAGGCTTGTCGACACGGTCACGTCCAGCACCTCGAGCACTTCTTGTTTTACGGAGCAGATATGAGCGCTCAGAACGCCTCGGGAAACACGGCGCTGCACATCTGTGCTCTCTACAACCAGGTGTGTGATCGTCAGCATTGCAGTTGTTTATATGGTTAGAGGCACGTTAACTACGGGATTTGTGTCTGTGTTTCAGTGGGGCTGTAAGTCAGGAGGAATGAGGCTCAAACACAAATGAAAGAGTGTTTATTTCAAAACCACTGAGAGTGGAGCTGTGAAAGTAACCATGTACGATTACTTTACTGTCACTTTTGATCAGTTTTATGTGTCTTTGCAAAAAAAAAAAAAAAAGGTATTTAAAAAAATATAATACTTACAAATAATACTCTTTAAAATCTTCTTTAAAATGTATTGGAATCTGCATTTTGGGAAATTTTGATATTACAATAAAGCTAAATGTTCAGGTAGTAGCATGGTTTTGAAACAATCCAATATCTGTGGTAACAACTAAAGTGTAACATGATGGTAAAAATGATAATTCAAACAACTTTACCGTTCAAACAATACATGATTTGACAATACAAGTTGTATAAAATGTTCAACCTCATATTTCAGCCTTTAAATCATTAAGAAAAGAGTAAATCAAAAATACAAATGAAAATCCTGTTGACGTGTCTCAAACTAAAGTCTGAGTCTAGTGGTTGAACATCATACTGTCATTTTTGATCATTTTTATGTGTTTTTGAAAAAAAAAAAAAAAGGTATTTAAAAAAATATAATACTTACAAATAATACTCTTTAAAATCTTCTTTAAAATGTATTGGAATCTGCATTTTGGGAAATTTTGATATTACAATAAAGCTAAATGTTCAGGTAGCATGGTTTTGAAACAATCCAATATCTGTGGTAACAACTAAAGTGTAACATGATGGTAAAAATGATAATTCAAACAACTTTACCATTCAAACAATACATGATTTGACAATACAAGTTGTATAAAATGTTCAACCTCATATTTCAGCCTTTAAATCATTAAGAAAAGAGTAAATCAAAAATACAAATGAAAATCCTGTTGACGTGTCTCAAACTAAAGTCTGAGTCTAGTGGTTGAACATCATTATTCTCTGAAGCTGGAGGGATGTTGCATTGTCTTTCTGTCTTGTTTAGAGACTGACGGTGTGTTTGTGACTTCCGCAGGAGAAGTGTGCTCATGTGCTGCTGGTCAGAGGAGCCGACAAGGAGCTGAAGAACTGCAATAATCAGAGTCCGTTCCAGGTAATGTCCTGCTGGCCGCGACTCTCATCATGAATGATCACTGAGCACTTTCTGCTCTGAATTTTCACTGGCTCCGTTTGCAAAGATCCACCCTCACCAGATACATCTTATTGGATGTATTTCACTAGCTGTGAAGAACATCCGTCAGCTTCTCAGCGTACTTTTAACTTTAAAGAGATGGTTCACTCAAAAATGAAAGTTCTGTCATCATTTATCCAAACCTGTATGAGTTGCTTTCTTCTGCTGAACACAAAAGAAGATACTTTGAAGAATGTTGCTGACCGAACAGTTGCTGGTAGCCATTGACTGCCATTTACTAATGTTTTACTGTACAGAACTACCCCATATTTTACAGTAGGTCATTGCACATGAAACTGGTGGGAATTTTTGTAATTGAATCCTATGTTATATTCTCCTTGCCATAAAATACAAATGATAAAGGTTGATCGTTCTGCATGTGGGAGCTGTAATATATGGATTAGTACACTTTATGTCAATATTGTGAGCACATTATTTAATATTGGTCACTAATACAACTGTTTGAAATGTGCGTTTAAGAATTAAAAACACTATATATTTCAATAGTTTACACACTTAGCCATTGCTGGTGGGAATTTTTGTAATTGAATCCTATGTTATATTCTCCTTGCCATAAAATACAAATGATAAAGGTTGATCGTTCTGCATGTGGGAGCTGTAATATATGGATTAGTACACTTTATGTCAATATTGTGAGCACATTATTTAATATTGGTCACTAATACAACTGTTTGAAATGTGCGTTTAAGAATTAAAAACACTATATATTTCAATAGTTTACACACTTGGCCATTGTGTGTGTGTGTGCATGCGTGTGCGTGTGTGTGTCTGTGTCTGTGTCTGTGTGTGCACGTGCGTGTCTGTGTGTGCGTGTGCGTGTGTGTGTCTGTGTCTGTGTCTGTGTGTGCGCGTGCGTGTCTGTGTGTCTGTGTCTGTGTGTCTGTGTCTGTGTGTCTGTGT
>NW_015505450.1:370422-370633 GCF_001515645.1 Sinocyclocheilus grahami | reverse complement strand
GTTTGTGTGTGTGTGTGTGTCTGTGTCTGTGTCTGTGTCTGTGTGTCTGTCTGTGTGTCTGTGTCTGTGTGTCTGTGTCTGTGTGTCTGTGTCTGTGTGCACGTGCGTGTCTGTGTGTGCGTGCGTGTGCGTGTGTGTGTCTGTGTCTGTGTGTGCGTCTGTGTGTCTGTGTGTCTGTGTCTGTGTGTGTGTGTGTGTGTGTGTGCGTGCG
>NW_015505450.1:364733-370161 GCF_001515645.1 Sinocyclocheilus grahami | reverse complement strand
CACACTACTGTTTTTATTCACATTTGTGATATCAGCCGTCGGTCAGGCTGGACTCTGTCAAAAGAGGGCAGGGCTTTTCCAAAAGACAAAAACAACAAGCAGCGCTACCCTATATGCTGACTTGACCTAAAGAGCATTGTTTTTCAGTATGTTTTCATAAAAGCAAAAAATGTTGAGTGAGCTGGATTATACCGGGCCCAGGCAACCGTTCACATGAATAAATCAATCAAAAGGAACAGAAGTAAATATCTGAGGAGGCATAATCCGTGATTGTTTCCCGGAGCAGCCCACAGCTGTCCTGCAGACTAAATGAAAAAAGCCTCAAGTCACCACAGCAGCGAGGGATTACGAGCTCATCATCTTCCAGCGAGCGCAGCGGCGGACTCATTCCTGCTCTCTGATCTGGGATGGGATTTTGTAGGGACTGGAATCGTTTGGGTCATGGGTTCTGCCTTGTGCACAGCAGAGAGAGGTGTGTTGATTTACGCTGATTTCATCTCTAGCAGGACCTTCTCCAGCTCTTTGTGTGCGCTCCGTTGTGGCTTTGAAATGTTGGTTTTGCTGTAAGAGTATGATCTGCAGTTTGCTGGGATGATTAAATATCTTAGTTTTTGTCCATTACACTCGATTCGCTGGGGTATCTTTGTAGCAATAGCCAACAATACATTGTATAGGTCAAAATTTAAGATTTTTCTTTTATGACAAAAATCATTAGGATATTAAATAAAGATCATGTTCCATGAAGATATTTAGTAAATCTCCTACCGTAAATATATCAAAACTTAATTTTTGATTAGTAATATGCATTGCTAAGAACTTCATTTGGACAACTTTAAAGATGATTTTCTCAATATTTAGATTTTTTTGCACCCTCAGATTCCAGATTTTCAAATATTGTGCGATCCTAACAAACCATACATCAATGCAAAGCTTATTTATTCAGCTTTCAGATGATGCATACATCTTAATTTAGAAAAATTTAGACTTAAGACTGGTTTTGTGCTCCAGGGTCACATATATATTGCATTGCAGTATATATGCACTTTATATTTATTTATTTATTTATTTATTAAATCATTTCACTCATGTCTTGCACCAGTGGTAGTTTTTTTTTTTTTTTTTTTGATTGGAGAATATTATATCCGAGTATCAGACATTTACTGCAGTCTTTCCAAACACACTAATGATGTTTAATGCTGTGAATTGAAATGTTTATGTGTGAGAGCGGATGGTGTATAAAATGAAAACACACGTGATGCCACTTCACTTCTGCTTTATCGTTCTTCTCCCAGACCAGCTTTTAAATAAGGGAATCTTAATTTCTCAACGTCTTAAAAATCAAGAACTCTGGAGTTTCCGAGGATAGGGATATTGTCTGGTAAATAGTGCAGCTGCTGTCCTGTCATGTTTTTCTGTAAGGATCGAGGCGCTCGTCTCTGTTTGAAGCGTCTGTGGAGCGACTCGGCTCTTCTCTTACGTAATGTTAAGATGTTTTTCCTCATGTCACAAACTCTTTCGACTGTCGCTCAGGCGTCCCTTCAGTCACTGTAAGCGTGGCCAGAGGATTTTCCCCAGATTTTCATTGATCCCGGTTCTGATCCTGTGTTCTTGAGAAAACACTGATTGCTCCAAGCATTACGTAACTCTCAGATTTCCCTCAAAATCCTGCTGCGTGAAAGGATTTGAACACTGCTCAGCCTGCACCTCATGTTAACCTGATATCTGATATAGTTTTGTTGTCTGTCACCCTCCTCTCTGTTAGTTTGATAGTAGCTGCAGTTGTTTAGCTGATGCTCTTTATGGTCAGTCGTGTCCATGCTTCTTTCAAACAAGAAGAATAATCAAATGCTTACGGTACTTTTAGAAAGAAGCTTTTAGACTCTTAATGTCATGCTGTGTTTGGGTTCCCAGAGACTCGGTACTGTGCTGCATGTGTCCTGTAATAGACACTGGTGCTGTTTAGGGTCAATAAACAAACGTAATACTTTACAGTAAGATTGCTTTTATTAATATTGGATATTGGGCAACATGCTTATACAGCAGCTGTTGCTATCCGGTACATTTTTTAACATCTATAATGTAAATTGTTAATGTGAACTAACGTCTTTACAACATTAATCTTGGTTTATATTCATTTCAAAGTGCATGCTATGTGTTACTTAATGCATTAGTTATCATTAACAATCAACAACACTTTTGCTCAATGAACAGGACTTTATTAAAGTTGAAGTGTTTCAGTGAAACTCTGTAGAGTGGAGACCATTTGAACATCAGCTGACGTGTTTGTGATGTTTGTGAGCTCCTAGCTAACATGATTTATCTTAGAAGGAGTATTTCTTATTATGCACTTTTGTGAACCTTCAGGATAAGTGTATAAGCTGAACATAGTCATCTCTCAACATTATAAACACATAAACTCGAAACACACAAACATATTACTTGCATTAAATAATGCTGCATAGAGGCAACTAATGCACGAGCTAATGTCAACAAAAACAACCTTGTTGTTGTTACCATATGATCTAAGTATTGGGCAGACAGACTTACTTCTTGATTTGTGAATACATAAAGACAAAACATACAGTACTGTACACCCAAAAGGTCTATTTATGATCATTCGTTTTCAATAAGAGACATGAATAATGTTGATGCTGGTCTGTTTTCTCTAAATCAGATTGTGTGTGTGCTATGAGTGCTATGTCTTTGGAGGATTTCTTTATTTATGTATTGGTCAGATGCTGGTTTATATAGGAGGTGGTTTACCAAGTGTACCAGTTCAGATGAAGAGAGGACTCAGTAGAGATCTTACTGTGTTTATGAAGAACTAAATTAACAGGTGTTTCTGTAAGTGAGAAGACAGATGATATTACCATTAGACTATAGTTAGGATGCTGGAGAGTTAAAGGAAGATCTGGATGTCTGTGAAGGGGCATCATCAGCCAAACTTAAATGGCAAAAAAAAAGCATTATGGCAATAGTAAAGGACGTTCATCTAAAAAAAAGTGAATATTAAATGAAGAACGAGCAGCGGTTAGTAGGATGTTCTTGTAAAGACTAAATGGAAGCAGCTGATTCCCCAGCTGTCGTATATGTGACCCTGCAGCACAAAAGCAGTGTTAAGTCGCTGGGGGATATTTGTAGCAATAGCCAACAATACATTGTACGGGTCACAATTATACATTTCTCTTTTATGCCAAAAATCATTAGGGTATTAAGTAAAGATCATGTTCCATGAAGATATTTAGTAAATCCCCTACCGTAAATATATCAAAACTTAATGTTTGATTAGTAATATGCATTGCTAAGAACTTCATTTGGACAACTTCATTTGGACAACAATTTTTTTGCACCCTCAGATTCCAGATTTTCTAATAGTTGTATCTCAGCCAAATATTGTCCTCTCCTAACAAACCATACATCACTGGAAATGATCGGCATCAGCAGTGCATGGAAGTGGCGCGTGTGCTGCTGCGTAAAACCAGAAGGATGAATGTGGATGAGAAATGACTCGTCTTTGGAAGGACTAATTATTTTTCATCAAAGTGTTGTGTGAGCTTGGCGAACGCTGTGTTGTGGTCTATCCTTAATCCTGGAATCTCTCTGAAATCTCCTGGAATCTTTCTGGAATCTCCTGAAATCCTGGAATCTCCTGAAATCTCCTGGAATCCTGGAATCTCCTGGATATGCCATCTGAACAGTGGACCGAGCTGGAAAACCATACTGTAAGTTTGATGGCTTCAGGTCTGAGCGCTTCATCCACCGGATGCTCGATGATCTTGAGACTATGTTCTCTGTTGAGAAGGTTTTACCCATTTTCCTGAATGATGTGTGTTTATGAAGAATGATGACTGGCAGGAAGATACAAGAAATGTGACTTCCATGGGCAATCTGGAACTGATTTTTAGTGGCCAGAGTTTGTGTAAAAAACACCAATTATCAACATCTTAAGGATGTAAGAAACATTAAATGGACAATGATGAATGAATCAGGTTCTTCCCAGAAAGGTATGAAAAACCCGTTACAGAGAAGGTGGGAGACCTTCAGTGGAGAATCAACGCCACAAACAGACACGATGCATGCATTATTATTGTTATGAAGATTATGTTTTTTCATGTTTTTAAAATTGAATGTCAGCATTTGATTCTGTTTTAGGTTTAAGAAAAGATTGGAGTGTGTCATTTATAGGCACTTTTAATCAAGCATGGTTTATTTAAAATACATCAATGAAATTACATTTTTGAATTCGTAAACGAGGCTTGAGCTGCTTTTAAGAAAGTGCTATATACAAGAGTACTATAGACATCTTATAACCACCTCCGATGTGTCAGTCTATATATTGTGCAACAGAAACATGTTTTCTTTATTAACTTTAAAATAAAACCTGTTACAGGGTCATTTATACAAATGTTTTCCTTATACAGTACATTCATAGACATTTACCAATATTGTTGTTACTAATTAATGGTCCATGAATATTTATATTGTTATCATTTTAGTTTGTGTATTTATAATGTATAGTAACACATTATTTTGAGTCCACTTTAGACATCATCAGTAACTGTGCAGCTCCACGTCAGCGAGCAGTCGTTAGAGTATCAGTGACCGTCTGCTTAATATCTGCTCACACTTGATTTTGATGGACATTCTACTCACTATAAGTCACTTTGCACGTACATTTCAGCTTATTCTACTAACCCTAACCCTAAACTAACACTCTAATGAGAGCTAGTTGACATGTAGTTACAAAGTTCCTTATAGTTAGTAGAATGGCTAAAGTGGACTGTTAAAATAAATGGCATAAATGGCGTCCTTAGAAAATAACGTATATGTTGTATGATCTTATGAATAATCTTAATGGTGACAGTCATAATGCAATGTAATTCTTACCTATTTTTTAAGAGTATGATGATTTATAACACAATGAACACCATGTTATATCCTCTTAAATTATAATAGATTATAGCCTAGTTCCCATAGATCTAATGTGTTATTATTCTCCTATCTTGAGATTTTTTATTTAAGATCTGCACTGAATCTGAATCTTAAGAGTGATGAGGGAAGGTTGTTTTCCTGTGAGCTTAATGTGAATTTCACTGTGAGCTGGTTGAAGATCACTGGTGACACTTTTACATCGCTGACATGATGTTACTGAACTCTTACTGCAGATTTCACTCACTATATTAGCTCTATTCCATCTGTTATGACATTTACAAAGATTCTTGTCATTGTATTTTTTGGGCTTCCCCCTCGTACTTCACTTTAACTTTTTTTTTTTTATCTTTGGTCCTAACAACACCCACACTATTGTTTTCATGGATTTATTATGTGCTGCTCTTCAGCTGACCTGTCTTCTCTGTGTGTGTGTGTGTGTGTGTGTGTGTGTGTGTGTGTGTGTGTGTGTGTGTGTGTGTGTGTGTGTGTGTGTGTG
>NW_015505450.1:358873-364526 GCF_001515645.1 Sinocyclocheilus grahami | reverse complement strand
GCGTTTGTTTGTGTGCGTGTGTGTGTGTGTGTCTGTGTGTGTGTCTGTGTCTGTGTGTCTGTGTCTGTGTGTGTCTGTGTCTGTGTCTGTGTGTCTGTGTCTGTGTGTGTCTGTGTCTGTGTCTGTGTGTCTGTGTCTGTGTCTGTGTCTGTGTATGTGTCTGTGTGTCTGTGTGTCTGTGTCTGTGTATGTGTCTGTGTGTCTGTGTGTCTGTGTGTGTGTGTGTGTCAGTGCGGTTCCCCGAGGTCCCGCTGAACTCCAGACAGCGACGGCCTCTCCAGAAGAACAATCTTTCTATGTCTCGGGTGCTGCTGCGCTCCAACAGCGACAATAACCTGATGACGCGAGCCGTGAGTCCAGAGCAGCTCAGTCTGTCCCCGCAGAAGATGCAGAGAGACCCGAGCGGCCGGGGAAAGATGACGGGCCGCGGCGGCAGGACCGTCCCGAGCAGCCGTTCCCTGTCCATCAGCCTGGAGGACGAGCAGAGCACGCAGCAGAAACGGTAGAGTTCACCAAACAGGAGCGTACATACACATATGACTGTAGCTAAATATTTAATCCAGTTAACACATTCAGTTCAATTAATCAGCCTTGGCTTAATTATTATAAGAGAAAACTGATGCAACAGTTCTTTACTCATCTTCAGGACAGGACAATCAGGCGCCCATCTCACTGATTTACCATCCAATGCACGTTTAACAGATGTGAAGCTGTTTGTACTCTCTGTACAGCAGCAGTGAATCATGACTGAAGCTCCAGTAAATACAACCAACGAATGAACCCGGCCTTCATTTGTTCAAATATTAATGAGACGACCATCAGATGTAAGACAAGTCCATAAAATGTGAAGAAAGTTATTGCATTTTGTAATATTTTTAAAGGATTTTATAGTGTATCTGACAAAATGGGACAGAGGAGTGAAGAATAATTATAATGCACATATCGCAGCTGTGGAGATATGTAGCTCTGATGTGAACACGGAAAGAAACATCTTTGCAGTTCACAGGTCAAACTAAATGAAGGCCAGGAAAACGTGTGCTTTAGCTTATGTTATAGAAGATTAATTCATCAGCATAATGGACTCATACACTGGTTTTAATTGTTAACCCATTGTTGTGTTTTTATGTATTTTATATGTTTTTTTTCTGGGGTTATCAAAATCATTTGATTGAAATCAATGCACGTACAAAATTTCTGCTATCGTAAATGCTTTCTAATAATGTTTCAACCCACCATACCTACTGTCACAACTTTCCCTGACAGGTATTATTTTTACATTTTCACATTTTTGCCTTTGCTTCGGTGTATTAACGCTTTATGAATTTATGCTGCTCAGCTGAAGTCTGACAGAACATCATGAAAAACTATGATTATTCAGTAAGCGCCGCACATTTTTATCATCACTTCATCTCCTGCTTGCTGATCTCTCTTGAAGACTTTCTGTTGACTATTTTGATATCAAACATATGTTTCTGGTATTGTCATGTTATCCTTCCTCCAGCAGAGGGAGCTCTTCCATGACTTCAATGACAGTAATGTGTCATATATGTGAATGTTTTATGTATATTTAACCCACTTACGTTTATGAATATATATGAGTATAATCTTGCAGTGCAGTTCTGAGTTCTGAATGTGTTTCTGCTCCTGCAGTGTCAATGGCAGGCCGTGTGGCCAGAGCTCCAGGAGAAAGCTGTACAGCGCTGTCCCCGGCCGTCATTTCGTCGTCGTTCGCTCATACCAACCTCAAGCTGGTGGAGAAATCAGCCTGCACAAGAATGAAAGGGTCAGAGGTCAGCGCAGTGAATTTCTCATTTCTCCTTTCAGCTGACCATGTTCCCTTCCTTCAGTCGCCTTGTTTCTTGTGTGTGGTGCAGTTCTGAGCGTTGGTGAAGGCGGTTACTGGGAGGGCTGCTGTCGAGGGCAGGTGGGCTGGTTCCCTGCCAGGTGTTTAGAAGAGATTCCTGTCAAACCTGACAAAGAGAGACCAAGTAAGTGTCTGTGGAGAGAGAGACCATCACAGGACTGTTTCCATCAGTCTCATTCTCAGTCTTTATTCTTCACCTGTGAAGTTAAAAGCCTTTGCTAAATGAATAAGTGTAAGCTTCCAGTTTCTGTAAGCTCAAACGAGTGCGTGCAATGAGCAGCGGCTGCTGACTGAAGGCAGTAATGATGCTCTTCACCATAAGATGATCTGTTATAATGCTGTCATTTGTTCACCAGAGAGCAGAATGGAGCGCAGCGACAGGAAAAAACTCTTCAGACATTTCACTGTTGGTTCCTATGACAGCATTGACAGGTAAGACCTCGACCGGACCTGATTGAAAGCATACAGCGGTTCTTGTCAGAAAACCTTCAAGTCACTGCACTGTACAGCTTCACGGAAATAAGTCAGTCATGCAAACTTCATCAAATATGAGACCAATTCTAACTCTGCTGTAAAGCAGCTCTAAAAAAAGACAAGAGAGTCATTATTCAGATCAATTCAGTTCAAGTTTTTATGTTTTTATACGCAATGAACTCGCTTTTTAATTAAAAACACATCCTCAGACAGGAGATGCATCCTTAAATTATGAAGCACAGCAGGCTTTAAATGTGAATAAATAAGCTCTCCATTGATGTATGGTTTGTTAGGAGAGGACAATATTTGAAAATCTGGAATCTGAGGGTGCAAAAAAATCTAAATATTGAGAAAATCATCTTTAAAGTTGTTCAAATGAAGTTCTTAGCAATGCATATTACTAATCAAACATTACGTTTTGATATATTTATGGTAGGAGATTTACTAAATATCTTCATGGAACATGATCTTTACTTAATATCCTAATGATTTTTGGCATAAAAGAGAAATGTATAATTGTGACCCATACAATGTATTGTTGGCTATTGCTACAAATATCCCCCAGCGACTTAACACTGCTTTTGTGCTGCAGGGACACATATGTCTTTGAAATCTTGACAATTATAATGAACTTGTTTGAATATTTCAGAGCTTATATAATAAGGCAATAGTCTATGAGAGCATGTGTTGCTGCAGCAAGTAGTGTTAGGCTTTAAACTGCCTCAATGGATGTTTATTTTATTAAGTCCTGTCTACGCAGAAATAAACCTTGATATTATATTAAACCGTTAAAATGCATCTCGACTGACAAGCCTTCCCTGATAGCACACGTCCATCACTGACACGTCTGCGTTACATCTGCTAGACGTATTCTTTAGAATGTTTGCACATCTGCAATACGTCTACAGGACGTTTCCTATCAGATGACAAATAGACGTTTAGAAGATGTCTTGAAGATGTTTATGATTTAGAATGAATGTAAATCTGACATCTTACAGACGTCTGTCAGAGGTGTGTACACAGCAGATGCTTTCCTGATGAAGAGATCTTTAACAGACGTACCTGTGCGATCTGGATTATTGACACATGAGGATTTATGATGATCAACAGATTCAGTGTGCCTTGAATTCACCTGCAGAAATGACTCTTCCCTACAGAATCACTGCAGAATCAGGACTCTTCCGCTGAAAAACAGCATCCCGGTGGGAACTGCTGTTACTGTTACTTGGAACTGTACAGGAATGATCTGTGGATCAGAGATATGGATTCATCCACAGCTTGCAGACTATGTTAGATCATGAGCTGTGCGTGAACAAAGCTGACATGGGCTTACAGTCAGGCTTGTAAAAGCATCCATTGTGCAAGTAATTAATAAAATAACACTTATTATTCCTACACTTCCCATTTAAATGGAAGTTTGATTTCTTAATCGCATTTAAGAGATCAATCACACTTTCAATAAAACATTTGCAATTGCAGTTTTCAAATCTTCAAAACATTTTTCAAAAAACTTTTTGCAGTACAAACCAGTGTTTATAATAACCCTAACTATCAGTCTTGTCAAAAGGAAGTCTAACACAAGGCAGAAGAGTACTAGTCGACTAGCAAGAGCTCTTCCTACACGACTAGATCAGATGCTCTGCGCTGCTGGGGTCCTGGCAGTGATGCTGCACTCTTATGTAAACGCAGATCAGCTGAAGAGGCGCGACAGAGAAATGACGCGCGTCTGTGACACATGCGTCAGACGTCGTCGGTCCGGAGGCTCGTGAGTTTAGCTGTGAAAGCGCCGAAGACATCGAGTGATCGATACAGATGATCTGTCATGATGAACCGCGCGGCGGTGAGGATGAGGAGGAGGAGGATGATGATGAAGGGCTTGAATAACGCGCGTCATTTCCTCCACAGCGACTGTGTGACCGAGCAGAAAACAGTGGCTTTACAGAAGCAGGAGAAGGAAGGCTTCGGGTTTGTGCTGCGAGGAGCTAAAGGTGAGACCTCATCATCATCCTCATCCTCATCATCCTCATCAGGAAACATTCAACTCACACCACGTGCAGATATTAATGCACATGAAGTCACACATACACTCACACACACACACACACACACACACACACACACACTCACACTCACACTCACACTCACACACACACACACACACACACACTATAATGTGCTTTTCTCAACCCAAAGCGCTACAACAATGTCACATGTAAATACAACTTAATCATAATAGAGAATTTTAAAAAAGTGGGTTTTCAACAGTTTCTCAAAAGTGCTTAGTGTAGGAGCACTTCGAATGTTTAAAGGAAGCGCATTCCATAACCTCGGAGCAGCACGAGAGAAAGCTCTCTGTCCCATAGTTTTTAATCTGAAGTGGGGCTGATAGAGAAGAAGAGAATCAGCAGAACGAAGAGGGTGAGAAGGCATGTAGGGGGTAACTAAATCACAAACATAAGAAGGAGCCAATTCCTACGCAGCTTTATAGGTTAAAACAAGCGTTTTAAACTCAATACGCGATTGAACTGGAAGCCAGTGCAAATTACAGAGGACACCACTGATGTGCTGCCGTGAGGCTGTGTGAGTGAGAACACGTGCTGCTGAGTTCTGAATATATTGTATCCGTTTGATAGATTTTGCTGATAAGCCAATGTAGAGAGAATTGCAGTAATCGATTCTTGAAGTGATAAAAGCATGGGTGAGCCTTTCAATGTCAGGTGTAGAAAGGAAAGGCCTAATCCTAGCAATATTTCTGAGATGATAAAATGCTGATTTAGTAACACTCCTAATGTGAGCCTCCATTGTCAAATTAACATCAAATATCACACCAAGGTTACGAGCTTGTATAGACGGCTGTACAGAGCTGTTATCCAATGTCAGATTAAGACTGCTACATTTGCGAATGGCTACTGGTGTACCAATAAGAAGAGCCTCAGTCTTAGAGCTATTTAATCTTAGAAAGTTGTGGAGCATCCAAACTTTTATGTCCTGCAAACATTCAGAAAGGATTGCAGAACAAACTGTAACATCGGACTTTGAACTGATGTATATTTGGGTATCATCAGCATAAAAGTGATACCCAAGACCATGTTTTTTAATAATTTGCCCTAAAGGAAGCAAATAAATGCTAAATAATATGGGCCCCAAAACAGAACCCTGAGGGACACCATATTGGACCTGACCAATATCTGATTTATTATTTCCCAGAGCAACAAACTGTGATCTATTTGTAAGGTAGGATCTGAACCATTCAAACACAATACCAGAGATACCCAACCAACTCTTTAATCTATCAAGTAATATAGAATGACATAC
>NW_015505450.1:356791-357196 GCF_001515645.1 Sinocyclocheilus grahami | reverse complement strand
TGCCAAAACAACACGTTCCAGGACTTTAGCCAGGAAAGGAAGATTTGAAATGGGCCTATAATTTGTTAGATCAGAGGTATCACATCCAGGCTTTTTAGGGACTGGTGTGATAGCTGCAACCTTAAGTTCATACGGAACAATCCCACTAATAAGAGAAATGTTAACAATATTTAATATGAGGGGACTGATTGTCGACAGACACCCCTTAACAACAGTGGTTGGAACAGGGTCAAGAATACAAGTGGTTGAATTCATTGTCAACACTAGTTTTGAGATGTCATCAGTGGTAATTGTTGCAAAACTAGAGAACAGAACCATAGGAATACTTGGTGGAAGAACCTCCGGAAGCGCAGAACTAGGGAGAGAACCAATAGACCTATAAATAGATAAGCCTTTTGAATTACC
>NW_015505450.1:321980-347183 GCF_001515645.1 Sinocyclocheilus grahami | reverse complement strand
CACTAAAACACACAAACAACCTCACACACACACACACACACACACACTCACAGACACACACACACGCACACACACACACACTGGTTTGTTTTTATGGTTTATGGGGACTCTCCATAGGCTTAATGGTTTTTATACTGTACAGACCGTATATTCTATTGCCCCACACCAACCCTACCCCTAAACCTACCCCTCACAGGAGACTTTCTGCATTTTTAGATTTTCAAAAAAACTCATTCTGAATTATTTATAAGCCTTTTGAATTACGGGGACACTGAAAATGTCCTCATAAATCACCTTCTCTTGTAATACCTATGTCATACCCATGTTATTATACAAATTTGTGTCCTCATAAACCACATAAACATGCACACACACACACACACAAACTCACACACACTCACAGACACTCACACACACACACACACACACACACACAAACTCACAGACACAGACACACACTCTCTCTCTGACACACACACACACACACACAGACATTACTATCAGGGATGTCTGCAGTATTCTTATTAATGGTACAGAAAAATGTAATCATAGGTGACTTTCGTCACAGCTGTTTGTTTACTTTACAACACCGGTCTCGATGAACATTCTGAACACGCTGCACATACATGTCAACTTACTCTCATTAGAGTATTAGTAGATTTTCTGCTTAACATCTGCTAACTCTTTAGTGTGATGGTCTCCCTACAGACATCTGCAAGTACATGTCAGCTCATTCTGACCCAAACTCCACCAGTCTGAAACCTTACAGAATGTGTTCAAGTCAAAATAACGTGAAACCCCAGTCTCTAATCATGAAAGATCCAGTGGAGGGTGTTTTATAGTGTCCACTGTATGTGTACTGTACGCTGTGAAGCAGTGGGATCCTGCAGCACTGCAGGCTGATTTATGGGAACTGTCAGGTGTCACTGCTGGTTTGTGTAGAGCTGGTGTGTCTCTGCCGAAGGGAAGGAGCAACTCTGTGAAATCTACACTCGCACATATGAAACACACTCCTCTATAGCTTCCTTTTCCCTTTGTGTCCTTGTTAATGTAGTTTGCTTTTGTCCCAAGAGTTAATTCGGGGTCAGATTGTACTTTGTGAGTCGTTGAGAGCATGCAACAGAAATAAATCAGACGTCATATGAAGTTGACATCGTAGTAACATGAAGGCTCTGCTGTTTTTTTTGGGTTCCACAGCAGACACACCCATCGAGGAGTTCATCCCGACTCCTGCGTTCCCCGCGCTGCAGTACCTGGAGTCTGTGGATGAGGGTGGCGTCGCCTGGCTGATGGGGCTCCGCTCAGGGGACTTTCTCATCGAGGTACGAGCCCTGCATACTCTACACTGTGACATGAAGCAGCTAGCTTTCTCATGCTTCTCTGTAGGGATGCGAATCTAAAGATTCAGGTTTCCGTTCCATTTATTCTGGTTTCATTTGCTGTCCTCAGAAACCTGTTGATGAGTGATTTCAATAACGACAGATCACAAATAATGCTGATTTCCTGGTGTGATGTAACCAGATGGTCCACTCCAGGTTTTATTTGCGTATCTCCCTGTTCCGGGTTTTTCATTTTTTTTTCACGGTCAATCTGAAATATTAAATGCATACAAAAGGGAATCCCTCTGTCAATGTAAATAATGAGAATGAGATTTAGTTCTAAAGCTTGTTTGTATGTCTGTAGTTATACTAAATTACAGTTTTCTCAACTGCTTACACACATTTTCAAAACTTTGCCTCTTTTTTTCTAAACTTTACACACAAATCCAAGAACTACACACAAAATGCAAAACGCCTCACATCTCTTGCAAAACGAAGCACTGCATTCACAATATCACTAACACATCTCAAAAGCAAACGTCTGTCTTACGTTGCAAACACCTTTGCCATAATATTCTATTTCTGGATATATCATAAACACAGTTATTCAAAACCTAAAGCTCTTCTTTCATGAGCTCCTGTGTTCATTTCTCTAAAGTAATTAGCAGAGATTCACGGTAAACACGAACGAGAAGGAGAATGTCTTAAAATGTAGGGTGTATTCAGGTAAATTTGGATGCTTTTCATCATCATGTCATCATGTTTAAAACTAATTATTTCGACTCAAGATATTCTTGTATCTCAGCTTATGCTTGCTGCCATATTTAACGGCATAGAGTTGAAACTGTAATTCAAATGTAAGTCGACCAGCACTGCATTTAGAAATCAGGTCAAATAGCCATATGTTCTCACGGCCTACATGTAATACACATACATGAGTTAAACCTCAGTCGCCTTTTGTTTCAAATGATTGTAGGGAAATATCCTCTTCATCCAGAACTCTGTTGGTTCTCGGTCTTCTTGAGTGTCCTGATGCCATTTCACTGACTGATGCAGTGAGAGAGCAGTCCGAACCAAATCACAGACCGCTTTGCAAAATGGTTTGGCCAGTTCACTGAAAAGAACCGACTCCGATGTCATAATATTCTCAGATCAGTCCAAGCGCTCATATGCACAGATGCACTGGAATAACCCATTCAGTAAATAATTCACAAGACCTGGAGCATGCATTAAGAAAGCAAACAGGCCTCCTTTTGGACTTGCAGCTGCAGTAGTAAACATCTTCCATTCACCTCTTCAGATCCTCCATCTTCAAACAGAAACCAGTAATGACCAGTAAGATCCTGAGCAGTGTGATTTCTGTTACAGGTCAACCATCAGAATGTGGTGAAGATGGGACACCGGCAGGTCGTTAACATGATTAAACATGGAGGAAACCGACTCGTCGTTAAAGTGGTGACAGTGAGCAGGAATCTCGAACAAGACGACAACACCCGTAAAAAAGGTACTAGACACTCACTGCACGTGTAGTCAGGACTAATGATGGATGGCCTGTTTTGAGATTCTTATAAGTCCTGCAAATAATAGAATTACTTTAATGTTACTTACTTATTTCGTGTGCGTCAGCACACCGTATTTTGATGTAGCTGCACATCCAGAACAAGCTAAACTGTGTTCCTGAGTGAGTAATGTTCCCGAGTAATATAAATGATATACAGAATACATTACACAGAAAGCAAATAGAGGATAAAATCACAACACTCCCTTCAGTGCAGATGTGAGTGGCAGTGGTGTGTATATGACAGACATGTTTTGGTATCATAGCTCCTCCTCCACCAAAGAGAGCCCCGACAACTGCACTCTCAATGCGATCCAAGTCCATGACATCTGAACTAGAAGAATTAGGTGAGTTAAATCTGATAAATCACTGCTATTTTTGTGAGATCTCTCTAAGCATCACTATTACTATTGCTTTTATTAGTGTGATTTTCAGCACAAGAGTTTAATTCCTGAAATCCAGCCTTTTGGTTTTCTGAATATCTTGGATAAATTAAGCAACAGTTCAGTTCTTCTGATCCTTATATAATAGGTAAAAATGTCAAAGTTTGGGTATCAACATTATGCCACTATTGATCGAGCTTAACCTTTGAACCGAGAATATTCCTTTCAAAAGAACCCGATCATCCTGCACTGGTCACTGTATGTTTGTTGCTGCGTGCAACCAGGAAGGACGATTTGAGATGAAGTTGTCTATTTATAGTCTTTGCATTATTTTACTGTGAATAAAAAAAACTATTTATTCCCAAACCTAATTTTGATAGGGGAGCCCAGAACTGATGCACGATGAGGGAGTGATATTTCTGCTTCAGTATGTTAGGATGAATTGTTGTTTTGTAAGATGGCATCACATTCTTGGGGGTGACGGTTACTCCAGGAATAATACAGATATTTTTAATGATCAGATCTGAGTGGTCTGTGGATACTATGAATACATCTGTAGACCATTCAAGCCACTTTGTCCAATTCCAAAATGTGCCCATTACCGATATCTTACCAAACAAAGTAAAGAAGGTTCAGGATGTTAAGTCAAAACTCATGCCACTACAATTTTACTTTTTTTATTGTTCTTAATGCAAGCAGTGATAGAGCTGGATCAGCAGCCCCCACCCAACCCAATCTCTGCAAGATGGCCTAAAATGATTTAAAATGACAAAACAAGCTTTAAAAAGTTTAAATCATCAAGATGTGAGCTGAAATCATATTCCTTATTTTAATATGGTTTAATAGAGGTTTATTTTAGTGAAATGTGAAAAAATAAATGTTTGAGTTAACGTTTTTTTTTCTTTGGCTCTGAAAATGATCATGGTTTGTTGTTTACTGCAATGCAAGCACTTTTTTCCTTTATGCTGTATCCCTGTGGTTAATTGATAAACTTGCAGAGAATGGATGCCTGTGTTAGAGATCGAATGAAATTTGTACTCCTGTTCCTCATACATTACTGCCTTTTGCAGATAAAGTTGAAGAGACCGTGCAGCCACAGAAGCTTGTGCATGAAAAAGCCTCATTGGACAAAGTTGCCACGATCAAGCCCCGCCCCTCAAGTCGCTTTTTGGCCACATCCATGGATTTTAATGTAAGTTGCTTTTGTCTTGTATTTTAAAATTAAATGTGAACACCACTTTTGGATTACAGTTATGATGGATAATTAAAAAAAAAACTGTCTTTATGTATGTGCACATTGAGCTCTTAATAAATCTTAATAAATCTGTTTTATAGCCGTCCACGTCTGAAAGGCCAGGAGTTGCTGTAGTTCCCCCTAGTGTTCCTGCAAGATCCCATGGAAGTTATGTTCGTGTGCCAAAAAGCTGTATGAGAAGACAAAAGTCCATTGGTAAATATTTTCTTGCTACTTTAGATGCTCAGTTGAAGGTGTGAGGATGTGACTGTAAAAAAATAACAAAGCTAAGCAACTTATTGAGGTGATAGTCTAAACATGCTGCATGTTTCTTTCCCAAGGAATTGCAGGAGAAGAAAAGAAGCTCCTCATACCTCCACTGCTCAAGTTCACCAGAAGTCTCTCTATGCCTGACACATCTGAGGATATTCCCCCACCTCCAGGCGTTTCTCCTCCATCCCCACCTCACAACCTCAGTACTCCTATGGCACAAGTATATGAGCCCAACCAGCCCATTTACACACAGAACTCAACAGGCAGATGCCACACTATAGACAGAGATCTAGTCGGGTACCATCGCCAGAACTTTGAACAATATGACTGTCAAACTCCTTCGGCTGCCCAGCAAAACATGTGTTCCCATAACAGGGCCCATGTGCCAGAGAACCCATATTCAGACATAGTTGGCAAACATTTGTATATCCCACCAAAACCAGCTCGTAGGAAGGGTATATTGGTAAAGCAGCCAAATGTTGAGGATAGCCCTGAGAAAACATGTTCAATCCCAATACCAACCATTATTGTCAAAGAGCCTTCAACTAGCAGTAGTGGCAAAAGCAGCCGGGGAAGTAGCATGGAAATTGAAACTAGTGCCTCCGAGCAGCCAGGCCAACTACGGCCAGATGGCAGTCACATCGTGAGCAACCCTTTTGCAGCTGCTATTGCAGGGGCAGTACGTGACCGTGAGAAGCGGCTTGAAGCACGCAAGAACTCCCTAGCCTTCCTGTCAATGGATCTCGGAGATGAGGATCCATTTATCCCAACCCCTCGTTTACGCCAGTCTATGTCCATAGATGAAGGCATGTTTGCCAGCGATAAGAGTTTACAAAAGTTTATGGCTCCACCGGCTTCTTTATTAGAGCTCCAGCAAATTGTAAGTGGAGGCAACATGGCTGGCTTTACCATCCCAGAACCAACAACTGAGCACCTCACAACACGCACCGGGAGCTGCCCCAATACAGACGGTCCCATCAGTCTCGATGGAGATTTCCAAAACCAGACATTAGGAAAGACTCATGATATTTGTCCACCCTTGGCTCTGGGTCTAGCTTTAAGTAATAGAGCTCTGAAGGAGCACGTGCAACCCCCTCTTCCTCCACCTAAAGGAGAACCTTACAAAGCAAACCTCAACCAGCCACTCTTCATAGACACCAAGCTACGGTCCAATATTGATGCCAGCTTTGTTGCCACAGCTACAGTGGGTCAACCAAAATATTGTGGAGCTTTGTTTAGACACACAAGAGTGTCCAATCACGAAACAGAAAAGGCAAAGGAAAGAAATCCATCTGAGCAGTTGAAGAACTCCAAGAACACATCACAACAGCAGTCATCTGGGCTCCCACCACTTTTAGATTATAATAATGATGCATAATTATTCATAAAACTGTCTTGTGTACATTGAGCTCTTATCAACAAATCTGTTTTACAGCCGTCCACGTCTGAAAGGCCAGGAGTTGCTGTAGTTCCCCCTAGTGTTCCTGCAAGATCCCATGGAAGTTATGTTCGTGTGCCAAAAAGCTGTATGAGAAGACAAAAGTCCATTGGTAAATATTTTCTTGCTACTTTAGATGCTCAGTTGAAGGTGTGAGGATGTGACTGTAAAAAAATAACAAAGCTAAGCAAATTATTGAGGTGATAGTCTAAACATGCTGCATGTTTCTTTCCCAAGGAATTGCAGGAGAAGAAAAGAAGCTCCTCATACCTCCACTGCTCAAGTTCACCAGAAGTCTCTCTATGCCTGACACATCTGAGGATATTCCCCCACCTCCAGGCGTTTCTCCTCCATCCCCACCTCACAACCTCAGTACTCCTATGGTACAAGGATATGAGCCCAACCAGCTCATTTACACACAGAACTCAACAGGCAGATGCCACACTATAGACAGAGATCTAGTCGGGTACCATCGCCAGAACTTTGAACAATATGACTGTCAAACTCCTTCGGCTGCCCAGCAAAACATGTGTTCCCATAACAGGGCCCATGTGCCAGAGAACCCATATTCAGACATAGTTGGCAAACATTTGTATATCCCACCAAAACCAGCTCGTAGGAAGGGTATATTGGTAAAGCAGCCAAATGTTGAGGATAGCCCTGAGAAAACATGTTCAATCCCAATACCAACCATTATTGTCAAAGAGCCTTCAACTAGCAGTAGTGGCAAAAGCAGCCGGGGAAGTAGCATGGAAATTGAAACTAGTGCCTCCGAGCAGCCAGGCCAACTACGGCCAGATGGCAGTCACATCGTGAGCAACCCTTTTGCAGCTGCTATTGCAGGGGCAGTACGTGACCGTGAGAAGCGGCTTGAAGCACGCAAGAACTCCCTAGCCTTCCTGTCAATGGATCTCGGAGATGAGGATCCATTTATCCCAACCCCTCGTTTACGCCAGTCTATGTCCATAGATGAAGGCATGTTTGCCAGCGATAAGAGTTTACAAAAGTTTATGGCTCCACCGGCTTCTTTATTAGAGCTCCAGCAAATTGTAAGTGGAGGCAACATGGCTGGCTTTACCATCCCAGAACCAACAACTGAGCACCTCACAACACGCACCGGGAGCTGCCCCAATACAGACGGTCCCATCAGTCTCGATGGAGATTTCCAAAACCAGACATTAGGAAAGACTCATGATATTTGTCCACCCTTGGCTCTGGGTCTAGCTTTAAGTAATAGAGCTCTGAAGGAGCACGTGCAACCCCCTCTTCCTCCACCTAAAGGAGAACCTTACAAAGCAACCCTCACCCAGCCACTCTTCATAGACACCAAGCTACGGTCCAATATTGATGCCAGCTTTGTTGCCACAGCTACAGTGGGTCAACCAAAATATTGTGGAGCTTTGTTTAGACACACAAGAGTGTCCAATCACGAAACAGAAAAGGCAAAGGAAAGAAATCCATCTGAGCAGTTGAAGAACTCCAAGAACACATCACAACAGCAGTCATCTGGGCTCCTCATGGTCCACACACAAGATAAGGCCAAGCCACAAGTAAACACTCAGCCTGATATGTTAGAACAAGAAGAGTCCCCAGAAATGGACAGTGCACCCATTGAGTACAACGTCAAACTTACAGCCCCCAACTCCCGGCCACCTCATACAAGGAACATCGTCACCTCTGCGGAGGAGCCTGCCAAGCTTCCCCGTACCATTCCTCCTCCCCCAATGACCTCAGTGGATATTGATGAGGAGTTTGAACCCTTGCCTCCACCTCTGGAGTTTGCCAACAGCATTGATGTTCCTGAGGACCAGGTAGCAGAAATTCTCAAGCAGAAAAAGAATAACACAATAGGACCCATGCCTGTTTATCATTCACGTGCTTCTACAACTGACAGTGTGGAGTCCAAGTGTCTTTCGGGGCTTGTAAACTGCACGACTCCTCACACCTACCCTCCACCACCTCCAGAAATGTTTGAACCCGTCACGGACTCAGGCATTGAGGAAGCTGACAGTCGGAATAATGGGGACCCTCACTTTGAGGCCAACGGTACAGTTTCCACAGTGTCCAGTATTTCTACTCTTTCATCAGAGGGAATTGATGACACATGTATATACTATGCAGATGGGCAGACTCTTTTGGTGGACCGACCACCTGTTCCACCAAAGCCAAAAATGAAGCCCACAATCAACAAAAGCAATGCACTTTACAGGGACCCTTTGCACGATAGGATACACGAGAGCATAGAGTCCTTCGGACAGCCACCACCAGCCCCTCCGCCATACCTGGGTTATGGAGCACAATCTGAACTTCGCAAAAAACTTGCTCAGCGAGGCACTAAACTCTGGGACCACCATGAGCTCCCAAAGCCCCTCTTACCCAATGCAGGTCCTAAAGCCAATGTGATCAATGACCTTAGCTCCAAACTTCAGCAGTTGAACAAGGACAGATTTCCAAAACAGCCTGCAGGATCCAGAAGCATTGGAACAAGGTAAGCAGCACAATAACAGCCTAATCTGTCCCATATGCCATTTATTGAAAAAGCAACATTCCTGCACAAAATAATCAAACAAGATCAGAAAAATGTGGCAAAAATTAGGACAGTGTCTCACTTCTAGCTATATACAAGCTGTCTAAAGGTCACCCGTGGACTAGAACTAGAAAGCTGTGTATATTGATGTGTGGATTAGACACTCTTGGGGTAGATCAAGGACAACAAATGAAAAAAGATTAAACCACAGCCAAATGTTCCAGCTATGAGGTAATCTTTTATTGCAGGGGTAGCCAACCTTCCCGCAGATTTCAGTTCCTACCCTGCTCCAGGACACACCTGCCTGTAATTTTAAAGGGGCCATATGATGCGATTTCAAGTTTTCCTTTCTCTTTGGAGTGTTACAAGCTCTTGGTGCATAAAGAAGATCTGTAAAGTTGCAAAGACTAAAGTCTCGAATCCAAAGAGATATTCTTTATAAAAGTTAAGAGTCAACCACGCCTTCCTAAAACGGCTCGTTCTAACATGCCCCCACATGTCTATGTCACTATGTGGAAATATTAGCATAATGCCGCCCAAATGTGCATGCAAAGAAAGAAGGCGTGGTTTCAGGAACAGCAGTAGTGTTGATGCAGCATGTCAGGGAGACATTGCGAAAGCAAAAGCACATTATTTGGCCTTCCGGAACTAGATGCAATTAGGAATCATTGGTTAAGATTTATTTACAACAGAACAGCACAACCCAGATGTTCGAATTTGTGCAACGCATTTTATGGACGACAGTTTTCTTTTTAACGCTTGTGGTGTTCGGCCAATCACAATGCACTGGGTCAGCTGGCCAATCAGAGCAGACTGCGCTTGTCGGAAGGAGGGACTTTGTAGAAAACGAAGCGTTTGAGAGAGGCGGGGCATAGAGGACCTACAATAATGTACAGTATTTGAAAAATGATGTGTTTTTTGAACATTAAAGCATGTCAGCATATTCTGTTACACCAAATACACAAAATAATGATCTTTAAAATAGCATCATATGACCCCTTTAAAGAACCCTGAACACCTTGATCCTGGTTCAAGTGTTTGATTATGGCTGGAGCTGAATTCTGCTGGAAGGTGTCTGTCCAGGAGCAGGACTGGACAAACGTGCTTTAACAAACATTCTCAACAATTTATCTTGGTATATCTTAAATTTCATTAGAGTCATGACCTCCGTAGGAATATATGAATTGATGAATTTACAATACTGAGAAAATCCCAGCATAGAGTCCTTTTGTCATTTTATCTCCTAATCTCTCTCTGTTTGCCCAGAAACTAAAAAATATGTTTTGGTTGCAAACTCCTCAGAATGCTTATCTCATGAACTTTGAGAATGACTAACCAGACAATATAGTCAAAGCAAAGTAAGTTGTACACTCAGAAGATCTGGGAGCACATTCTGAGACTGGAATTCCTGCTCAAACAAATGTCCTTGTATTTGTAATGATGGTTACAAAGGTGGCTCAACACTGGATATAACTGAGTGATCTGTTCATTCTCTTTGAATGGGCGCAGTGCAGTCCCAGACTGCAATCAGTGTTAGCACAGATCCGGCCCGCATGGATTTCACAAGTGTGGGCCGGATCTGGGCCAACACTATGTTGCTGTCTGGGGTGGTGTCTTTTGAGCCACATGTATTGATATAGTGAATGTTGTTGTTGGATGATGCTAGAGAGCTTTGTTCTTTTCCTTAATGAAACTCAATGAGCCGCACAACCTGTTCTCTTTCTGTGTGTGTGTGTACTCAGAGAATGGACGGCCCAAGCCTCAGGTACCAAACGCAGCAACACGGTTCCCTCAATAACCCCGAGCCACTTGCCCCTTCAGGCTTCCAGTCCAGCCTCGCCTCCTCCTGAATCTGGTCGTTGCTCTTCTCTGCCAGGCTCTGCCGCCTCCCCCACATTAACAGATGTATTTAGCCTGCCATCTCCACCCATTGTGAATGCAGAGCAATGCTACAGCCTCAGCTCAGTCAGCAGTCGATCGCCGTCCCCTCTCACGCTGCTTCAGGCTTCAGACAAGCCCTTTGCTGACAAACCCATCCTACTCTGGACCAAGCACGATGTAGCCAACTGGCTTGAAAGCCTCAACTTGCAGGAACACAAGAAGGCCTTCTTGGACAATGAAATTGAGGGCACCCACCTTCCCAACCTCCAAAAGGAAGACCTTGTAGACTTGGGTGTCACCCGTGTTGGTCACCGGATGAACATTGAAAGGGGTCTCAAACTTCTAATGGACAGATAAAGGGTGCATACACTCGGTAAAGTGCTTGGCATGGATATTGGCTTGATCAATCCCTCGTTTTCTCCAGCTTCTTTCAGACTAGCTGTGTTGCATCTGTTGAAAAGTGTGGGGCGATGTTCTCTGTATTGTATTCAGAGGCACAGTAAGTACCATGGATGCAGAACTGCACTCAGGAACACTTCTAAGAGGACTCGTTCTTGCCATCAAAGGCTTTGTTTAAATGTCTGGAGCTCGTCTCTAACCAGCAGAGCTTGGATAGAGACAAGTCCTTTCTTTTTTAGCTTTGATACAGCTATTTCTGGGAAAATTTCATTCCAGATGTTTTCTGCAAGCGTTCTGTATGTGGCAGAGAACATGGATACCCAGAAGAGCACTGTTGTTTTGTCCTTATAAAATAAGGTTAGCTAAAAACTTTAAATTCACTCAGGCTTGAGCAGGAACATGTATTCACACCCTTAATATTCCAGATAAGTGCAAGGGATGGTGGCACTAGTGAAGCCGCTCTTCATCCTTGATGCTTCTTGATTTTCATGAGATTGAATGAGGACGGGGTCACCTACAGCTCTGTCTGATCCTGTCCGTGAAAATTAAATGCTAAAAAATACATATATGCTTTCCCTAACATTTCCCTATACAAAAAGGATATTTTTTGTGTTCTTGCTGAAGATTACGCAAGCTATAGAGAATTAAAAAAAACAAATAACTAAGGCTTGAGAGGAAGAATGATCTTAATGAGAGCTTGTGGCGTAGCTCATAAATCAGGGGTAATTATTATTGTGCTCATCAGCTGCCATGGATTAAATAACATCTATAATAGCCTCGCATTAAGGTAGCGACAGCTTTTTTTTATATTGTGACTTGGTTGTGGATCGTGATATTGATTGGATGAAGGCGGATCTGACTATGAGGTTTCCGAGGACTGTAAGGCTGGTCAGACAGTTGGAGATTTATGGCCGATTTGCAGATGTTGCATGCTTCTATAGCTGAAACTTGGCAGCAACAAACATGCCACGAATGTAGAGTACTGAGAAAGAACATTACCCATATTCTTTTTTTTCTATTTTGTTTTTCACTGTACAACAGAATGCGCGCCAGCTGACAACGTCGATTGTCCTCTGTGTTTTTCTTCTCTAGTCACGGTTGAAACTGTCTTCATGTCTGTGGTCTCCCATGGTTTTAAAATCGGTTAAGAACTGAAAATCATCTAGTGTGTCCCAGGCCTAAGAAAGTGGTGGAGTTCAAACAGACTGAATGATTGGAGTCAAGATCCAGTTGTGACATCAAAACTACTATGAAAAATGAAATGCATGCATAGATGAATAGCTCACAATAAGATCAATTACACATTTAAAAAGTAGCTTGGAATGAAATGGAAATTCACTCTATTTTAATGCGAGTTGTGGTTTTGGAGAGATTCCGCGAGTCGAGTGGGTTTTCTTTCTTTAACAGAGGCTATATTAAGCAGCTTTTGTTATTCTGCAACTTGGAACCATGTTTCTTAGCCAACATACACTGGAAAAATTGAGTCAATGATTACTTTTTACATTTTTATTTAGATTTTTGTATGTGCCACTCACTGCAGTATTGATAGTGATAATGTCTCTGAAACGAGAAACGATATGTTTGCCATCACCTGCTGCTGAGATTCTGAGTACGAGTCGATATAGAACACTATTTTTGAAATGTGGGCCAGGAATTAAAAATCGCAAGCCTTTCCTGAACGAAGGTTTGCCAATACACTGCTGCTACTGTGAAAATAGACATTTTATAAAATAGATCGTCTTCTGATAGCATACAATAGAATAAGAGAGTATTTTCAATTTATATTATTATATTGCCTTTTCCAAACGCAGTTTCAATGGTATTGTTCCCACTTAAGTGTGGTTTGCCAAAAAAGTAAAATGTTTAAATAAAATGGATATAGATTCTTAATATAGCAAATCCAAAAAAGCAATATATTTATACTATGGATAATACATTTTGTGTATATTTAGATAATGTTCCCATCACATCATTAAACAAGCACAATGTTCACCTGATAAAACTGCTGGTTTATCGATAGAGTTGTCAATCCCTTACTGTTTAGCTATGATTTTTTCCTTTGACTTCAACCTATTTTGCTTTACTTTGATTAAAGACTTGTGTTCATGTTGTTAATGTCGCCGTAAGATCTTCAAAAATGGAATAACTAACTCATTGCAATGACCAAGAAAACAGTAGGATTCACACGTTTGAGCGCAGTTACACCTTGTATGGCAAACAAATCTGAAAGAAATAAACATCGCTCCAGTTGAGCTCTGTTCCTGTGCATCAATGCGTCTCACAAACACACGCACTTGATGAAAGCTACTGTAAGAGAAATAACGTTTCAAACACGGAGGGTGTGGCTGCGCAATGGATTGTGAAAAATACTAGGTTCTATTTTTTTATTCTTAAATGATATTTCTTATAAAACAGCCTTGTAAAGAGAGCCAGTATAGATAAGCACATAATTTGTTTGAAAAGGTTACTTAACTAAAATACTTAGCAAAACACAGATTATGTCATTAGTTGCTGCTAAGCCATTAAACAGAATTAACTCCTCTGCACCTGTGTGGATTGTCATTTAACAGCAGATCATTCGATATAATTCAGCGTCACAGACAGAAATGTCATGCACTCACAAAAAGATCATTCTGCCAGCACATCGAGAGCGAGTCCAGAGGAATCAGAACACAGAGAAGCATGGAGACGATGCAAATCAGACAGACATACAGTTCACAGCACATAACGCATTAACATCTGATTTAAATACACAACCTTTCAAATACCACCAAAGTGATTTTTATGAATGATTTCAAACACTGCGACTGAATGTCTGTTCATCCTGTACTCAGACGTGACGCAGAATTCTAGCAGTGACGGATTATGGCATTATATTTTGGCCTTCATTGATTATGATCATTCATATTTTCAAACTTAACGCAGTTAATCCCTATTCCAACACTGCAAAAAGACACCGAAATGAGCTAAAAGTGTTCGTTCGAGTCAAAGAAGCCGTCCGTGTGACATTATTTCTCTAAAACATGCCAGAAGATCTCTGGTCTACGATCTCTTATTTCACATACTGATGTATATATGTGTGTGTGTGAGCGAATAAACTCTCAGATGTGTCATAAAAGCTCTTGGCTCCAGTAAAGCGCACACACCTGCTGACGTGAAACAGGAAGTGAGAGATGAGCTGAAGGAAGCAGAATGACCGGCGAACGCTCGACATGCTACAGTGAAAGAAGAGAAAGCAGGGCTGATAACGGACTGGAAGCATGACTCTCGTTCAGCGACGGCCGCCGTGTAAAGAGCGCACGGAGCGAGACTACTGTCGGACTTCAACGTAGTTGGCTGGGAAGAGTCCGTACGTGCCCCGACACACGCCCCTCCACCAGCCCTCGTCGATCATCTCGATGTTGGTGATGACGTCATCCGGATCGAAGGAGATCTCGTCGTCTCCCGCTGGAGAGAAACAGAGGCACGCTACATGACTCCCTTCTGTTTCAGCCACGGAGTAATAACAAAGTCAATTACTTTTCATCTCACAATTCTGCCTTTTTCCCCCTAAATTGTGGGATTCACTTTTTCTTCTTAGAATTGCAAGTTATAAACTTCACAATATGTACTTTTTTTTTGTTTGTTTACGCCACTGAATAAAAAAAATTTAACTTTTCATTTCACAGTTGACTTTTTATCTTGCAATTGTGAGTGTAAATCTGGCAATAATGACTTTTTCTCTCAGAACTTCAAGAAAAGATGTCAGATTTGTGAGATCAAAAACCACAATTACCCGTTTATGTTTTTATCCCTTGGAAAACACAAGCTTCACAAACACAAAAAAAATAAAAAAATTTATAGCAGATTCAGACATGTATCTAATATTTCTTGGATATAGTATAAATGGTCCATACCCATTTACTTGATGTTTTTTATTTGTATTTTGGTATAACAGGAGTGATCTATTTTTTGGTGTCATGCCGCTCACATACAGTGTAAACAATGTAAAATGTTTAGTGCCATACTATGATCTTCTAAGCCACAGTTTGTAACTCTGTGTCAAACTCATCAGATTGTTCACTCACCGGCCTGATAGTCGTACAGAGCCACGGCAGTCACGCCGAGATCCTCGCCAAACTCGTACGACTGAGCACCTGAAACACACACACACACACAGACACACACACACAGACACACACACACACACAGACAGACACACACACACAGACACACACACACACACAGACAGACACACACACACAGACACACACACACACACAGACAGACACACACACACAGACACACACACACACACAGACAGACACACACACACAGACACACACACACACACAGACAGACACACACACACAGACACACACACACACACAGACAGACACACACACACAGACACACACACACACACAGAGACACACACACACACACACACACACACACACACACACACAGAGACAGACAGGTCACTGAGAGAACACACACCTGCCCAAACCAGCCTAGAACAGGAGCTTACGCTGAAAGCTACACCAGCGGCTGCTATTCTGCACTAATCTGATCATCTGAGGTGTATCGATGTACCCATGATTACAGCTGATCACCTCATTATTGCAAACGTCACTAACATCAAACAGCCAGGAAAATAAATAAACAAATAATAATTGTTTTGAATTATTACGTTTGTAATAATAGTACATTTTAGGCAGTAAAATGTTGGAAACTATTGTAGCTGCCTTTATTTATGGATCTGATGTGCATAAACACGGACGAATGACAGAAATACACCATTTCCAGTGAAATCTGTAAAATATAAATCAGCTTTATAGGCTTCTCAGAGTCAATCAGGGATGGACAAACACTGTTTGTTAGATGGATTTATACAGTTTTATGTTGTACTTGCTCATGATTTAAAACAAACAGATGTTGGGTTGTGTAGCTTTAACGTGTGGGTGTCAGCAGGTGTGAGCGCACCTGAGGTCTGGTTCTGCTCGTCCGGCTCAGGGTTCTGGTACAGCTCTTCCTGGACCGGTTCTTCATATGTGGGTTCTTCTGAGACCGGCTCCACCTCGTAGAGGTTTGCACCGTTCTCCACCGCCTCCGTGACGGGCTCCACCTGACGGACACAGCACAGACTCTCAGAAGCGCTTCAGACATGATCTCAGCACGGGGATTTCTTCAGTCTCAGTATTCTGCTGCGATCCACCGACTCTCTGTGCCTCTCATGCGGCACATACACAAGAGCAGCAGACACACCTCGCATGGGCTCATCATACATCACCACACGCTAAAGCTTGTTAAAGGACGCATCAGTGCAGGGATGCTCAATGTATTGATAAATCATTTTAAAAGAGACGAGATGCTACTATATGGCCACATTTCATGGCCTTTACAAATTGTGTGCTTATGTGACTAGCAGACAATAATTGTCAACTAAAACCACATAAAAAAAATATTACTTGAAATAAAATTAATTATTTTTTATTTTTTTTTAAAAACACTTAATTCAGCTAGTTACCAAGGCAACATTTCTCATTCAGTTTAAGTGCTAAGAAAATAAAAAATTAAAATAAACTAAGAGACTCAAACTAATATATATATATATATATAAATCTATAAAGCCTATTTAAATAAAACACTATTAAAAACGATAAAAAAAAAATGTAAATGGATTCAGCAAGCAGGTTTTTGAGCAACGTATCAATAATGAAACTAGTCAGCAAGTACTGTGTGGGGATGTTAATGATTAACGATCAGTATTAAAGCATTCGAAACAGCTTATCTATTATTAATCATTAATATCAACACACAAAAAACCCACCCTCCTAATTAAGATCAATCTATTTAAGATGAATTTCTGAATCACTTTGTAAGATTTGAACTCCAAAGACAGAAGACGAGATCAGTGAACAGCAGATCTTTAAATCAGCGCTGCACAAGAATCATGGGAGCTTCTCGAACCGGTGCAGTCCTTCTCAGACTTTTAGTCTAGACTTCTCAGCATTAAACACTAGAACGAGACCGTCTCATTACATGACTAACTACATCATCAAGGTTTCTGCCTCCACAGTAAATACTATTCAAAATTCAATGTTAAAAAATCGTTATGCCTATTAATGTAAAATCTCTAAATGTCTGTTGATGCACCGCAGTGAATGACAACCATCTGCGATTCATTTAAAATTATAAAGCGGATAGTTTCAGTGCTTGACTCTGATTGGCTGAGCCGTGTTCGAAGCTGTTGTGAATGACGCTACAAAGTAACACACACCTTTGTTTACGTCTGTGTGTTGCTCGGCAACCACTTTGTAGCAACCACAACTGTTTCTGAGGAGCTACATTGTTTGGTGGAAGAATACTGTGTTTATTAATATCATTACACTTTATTTGCTCTGCTTTATTTTGTGAAACCTTACTACGTATAACCGTTTTATAAAAGCAATAAGCCACGTGAAGCTTATCTATTATTAATCATTAATATCAACACACAAAAAACCCACCCTCCTAATTAAGATCAATCTATTTAAGATGAATTTCTGAATCACTTTGTAAGATTTGAACTCCAAAGACAGAAGACGAGATCAGTGAACAGCAGATCTTTAAATCAGCGCTGCACAAGAATCATGGGAGCTTCTCGAACCGGTGCAGTCCTTCTCAGACTTTTAGTCTAGACTTCTCAGCATTAAACACTAGAACGAGACCGTCTCATTACATGACTAACTACATCATCAAGGTTTCTGCCTCCACAGTAAATACTATTCAAAATTAAATGTTAAAAAATCGTTATGCCTATTAATGTAAAATCTCTAAATGTCTGTTGATGCACCGCAGTGAATGACAACCATCTGCGATTCATTTAAAACTATAAAGCGGATAGTTTCAGTGCTTGACTCTGATTGGCTGAGCCGTGTTCGAAGCTGTTGTAAATGACGCTACAAAGTAACACACACCTTTGTTTACGTTTGTGTGTTGCTCGGCAACCACTTTGTAGCAACCACAACTGTTTCTGAGGAGCTACATTGTTTGGTGGAAGAATACTGTGTTTATTAATATCATTACTCTTTATTTGCTCTGTTTTATTTTGTGAAACCTTACTACGTATAACCGTTTTATAAAAGCAATAAGCCACGTGAAGCCGTGGTTTACAGTGAATTTATAACAGCTAAGAGGGTTTTAGGCACTCCGCTTCAACGCCCCTTCACTGTAAACCACGGCTTCTCTGGGCTTATTGCTACACATTAAAACAGCTAGAGTACGATACAGGTACAATTACGACAAATTACTACAGTATTCAAATCTTGTCTACCGTCACATTCAAATGTAGCATGTTAATGACACACAGGAGACTCCATGTGTTTCATGCACAATTTCTTATCTGTGTGATGTGGTGGCACGGGACAGAGTTCAGAGAAGAAATGCTATTTATCTCAGGCCAAATCCAGCTCTTACATAAGAGCCACATCATACGGTTTACTAGCAGACGCGTGTTGACTCACGAGCAGATCTTGTTTTCTGCGCGCCTCCTCCTGCTCCTGCTTCTCCTTGGCCTGTCGTCTAGCGCGCTCCTCTTCGGCTCTCCTCCGGTCCTCCTCCTCCTTCTGCTTCGCAATGTTCTCAAAGCGAGCTTTAATACTTCCAGCGCCGCTGCCAGCTGAACAGAGCGCAGCACGTCTTCACTCAAACCTCTACAGGCTGTGATTGATTCATTATAGCGTGTGTGTTTCTCCTGACCTGCTTCTACAGGACGGGTCTTCTGATACGCCGCGCTCGGCTTCTCCACCTCCTCAAACCTGCCGGCGCTCTGAAGACGAGAGCAATGACAACACCAATGCACACACCTTTTTCACAACCGTCATTCTCGTTCTGATCGCATGCAAAAACAACAACACCTAACACAAAAGCCTCATCTGTGTGTTAACTGTAATGATTTGATCAGTGCACCTTGTCCATTCGGTCTTTCTGCACACCATACTTCCCTCCGAATCCTTTGGCATAATCTATAACAACGGAGGAAAATAAACAGTTCAAATGTGGATTTCGTGCGCATTCATGTCGAGTGCATGTCAAAGCAATATTTCACCCAAGTTGTTCAAACCTGCATGACTTTCTTCCGTGGAACATAAAAACACTGTATATCCAAGTCAATGATCACTAAAACAGTTTGAAGATCTTTCAAATGATCTTCCCACAGAAGAAACGGAGTAATACGGGTTTAGAACGGTCATCGTTTACTTGTAGAGGACTCGTGGGAACAACAATGCAGCGTCTACTGAAAGCTCGATCGCTGTCGAAAATGGCAGAGGAAGGAATGATCTGGCTACAGTTTTTGTTTTGAAATCAACAGCTCAAAAGGAATGGATCTGATTTCATGAGTCCTCACAGACGTTGTGTATTATGCACTGATATCTGAGGGAGTGAACACAGCGCTGTGATTGGCTACATGCTGCTTCTTTTGATTTTCGCCGGGCTAGAAGCTGACGTTTCTTGTGTTTGCGTAGAGTTGCGAGTTGTACAAGCGTACTCTACAATGCAAAATGTGTACAGGTCTTGTCTTTTTCAAAGAAATACAATAGCAAATATTCCCAGATATCAGGATTGCACGTGATCTGAACTTACCGTAGAGGTTATTTTGTTATTGTAGAGTTCTGCAGGCATGATTTCAGGAGGTTTACAGAGTGTAATAATTCTATTCCCTATAATACAGATTTTGTGAAAACATGAATTACCTCTCGTGTTGTTCGTGCGGCGGTCAAACTGACCGAATTTTGTTTTCATTTCAATTAAATGAATGTACTATGTTTCAGTTGATAATGTTTTTTACTTAGTATTTTTAGGGAACTTTATGGCATGAAATTATATTTATGGAATAGTTGTGATCCATTTATTACCTGCTAACCACTTTCTGAGCATAGACTTGAAAATTAAACTTCCAGATTGAACTGCTGTAAATCTTGAATGCAGGATTTTTTAAATCAAATTGAAGACTTTCTAAGACCTGCAGAAATAAAAGTCGTAGGCCAATGTTTGTGGTAACGTCGATCCAAAGGTTGACACAACTGCATGTTTGCTGCGTAAAATTGTGTTGATTTTCAGCAGAAGGGATTATTGAAAATGCACATTGATTCTCTGCCAGCAGGAGGCGCTGTCGGAACAGCAGAAATTATAAAGTGGAGAGTTCCGGTGCTTGGCTCTGATTGGCTGAGCCGCGTTCGAAGCTGTTGTAAATGACGCTACAAAGTAACACACACCTTTGTTTACGTTTGTGTGTTGCTCGGCAACCACTTTGTAGCAACCACAACTGTTTCTGAGGAGCTACATTGTTTGGTGGAAGAATACTGTGTTTATTAATATCATTACACTTTATTTGCTCTGCTTTATTTTGTGAAACCTTACTACGTATAACCGTTTTATAAAAGCAATAAGCCACGTGAAGCCGTGGTTTACAGTGAATTTATAACAGCTAAGAGGGTTTTAGGCACTCCGCTTCAACGCCCCTTCACTGTAAACCACGGCTTCTCTGGGCTTATTGCTACACATTAAAACAGCTAGAGTACGATACAGGTACAATTACGACAAATTACTACAGTATTCAAATCTTGTCTACCGTCACATTCAAATGTAGCATGATAATGACACACAGGAGACTCCATGTGTTTCATGCACAATTTCTTATCTGTGTGATGTGGTGGCACGGGACAGAGTTCAGAGAAGAAATGCTATTTATCTCAGGCCAAATCCAGCTCTTACATAAGAGCCACATCATACGGTTTACTAGCAGACGCGTGTTGACTCACGAGCAGATCTTGTTTTCTGCGCGCCTCCTCCTGCTCCTGCTTCTCCTTGGCCTGTCGTCTAGCGCGCTCCTCTTCGGCTCTCCTCCGGTCCTCCTCCTCCTTCTGCTTCGCAATGTTCTCAAAGCGAGCTTTAATACTTCCAGCGCCGCTGCCAGCTGAACAGAGCGCAGCACGTCTTCACTCAAACCTCTACAGGCTGTGATTGATTCATTATAGCGTGTGTGTTTCTCCTGACCTGCTTCTACAGGACGGGTCTTCTGATACGCCGCGCTCGGCTTCTCCACCTCCTCAAACCTGCCGGCGCTCTGAAGACGAGAGCAATGACAACACCAATGCACACACCTTTTTCACAACCGTCATTCTCGTTCTGATCGCATGCAAAAACAACAACACCTAACACAAAAGCCTCATCTGTGTGTTAACTGTAATGATTTGATCAGTGCACCTTGTCCATTCGGTCTTTCTGCACACCATACTTCCCTCCGAATCCTTTGGCATAATCTATAACAACGGAGGAAAATAAACAGTTCAAATGTGGATTTCGTGCGCATTCATGTCGAGTGCATGTCAAAGCAATATTTCACCCAAGTTGTTCAAACCTGCATGACTTTCTTCCGTGGAACATAAAAACACTGTATATCCAAGTCAATGATCACTAAAACAGTTTGAAGATCTTTCAAATGATCTTCCCACAGAAGAAACGGAGTAATACGGGTTTAGAACGGTCATCGTTTACTTGTAGAGGACTCGTGGGAACAACAATGCAGCGTCTACTGAAAGCTCGATCGCTGTCGAAAATGGCAGAGGAAGGAATGATCTGGCTACAGTTTTTGTTTTGAAATCAACAGCTCAAAAGGAATGGATCTGATTTCATGAGTCCTCACAGACGTTGTGTATTATGCACTGATATCTGAGGGAGTGAACACAGCGCTGTGATTGGCTACATGCTGCTTCTTTTGATTTTCGCCGGGCTAGAAGCTGACGTTTCTTGTGTTTGCGTAGAGTTGCGAGTTGTACAAGCGTACTCTACAATGCAAAATGTGTACAGGTCTTGTCTTTTTCAAAGAAATACAATAGCAAATATTCCCAGATATCAGGATTGCACATGATCTGAACTTACCGTAGAGGTTATTTTGTTATTGTAGAGTTCTGCAGGCGTGATTTCAGGAGGTTTACAGAGTGTAATAATTCTATTCCCTATAATACAGATTTTGTGAAAACATGAATTACCTCTCGTGTTGTTCGTGCGGCGGTCAAACTGACCGAATTTTGTTTTCATTTCAATTAAATGAATGTACTATGTTTCAGTTGATAATGTTTTTTACTTAGTATTTTTAGGGAACTTTATGGCATGAAATTATATTTATGGAATAGTTGTGATCCATTTATTACCTGCTAACCACTTTCTGAGCATAGACTTGAAAATGAAACTTCCAGATTGAACTGCTGTAAATCTTGAATGCAGGATTTTTAAAATCAAATTGAAGACTTTCTAAGACCTGCAGAAATAAAAGTGGTAGGCCAATGTTTGTGGTAACGTCGATCCAAAGGTTGACACAACTGCATGTTTGCTGCGTAAAATTGTGTTGATTTTCAGCAGAAGGGATTATTGAAAATGCACATTGATTCTCTGCCAGCAGGAGGCGCTGTCGGAACAGCAGAAACATAACACTTTCCCCGGTAACAGCAGTAAACAAAGCAGCAGCACCGGACTCTGAAATACAGCTCATCCTTAATCAATGAAATCATAACCTTTTGAAGTTTAATCGTCACATTTAGCCGTGTCGCAATTCTGGTCTTTCCGTCCACATATTTAAGACCTCTGAAAACATAATTAAGACTTTCATGTACAATTTAAGACTGTTTATGGAATTAAATTTGATAAAACTAAATTGAACGCTGTGAATGCTTTGGAGCACAGAATTAAGTTTGGTCTCTTTTTAAAGACGACTCTTGGCAGATTATTGCTGAAAAAAAAGTTTTAAAAACTAAACTAGGAAAAAAGGTGTGAAATATATATTTTCAAAAAAAAATTTATACTCCAAGCCATAAATCTAAACAAGCGGTGTTCTGATTTTGAGGTTGAGATCTCGAAGAAAGATTTGGTTTGGGTGCAGTACCAAACGCTTCCACTAGATGAAATTCACGTCACATTCATTTCCAATGCAGTCGTTTTTAGCCACAAACAATACAAGTGTGACTTATTTTTTTCAGGACCATTTAACCTTTTTAAATCATGTCCATGATTATTTTTTTATTTTTTACATAGCAAGCGCAAAAACCTTTCGTACCATTCTGATGAAGTACAAAATCAAAAATGACCGAACGGCACCATACCATCAGAATAGCTATGACATCCAGACCTTGTTATAGCACTTCATCAAAACTGCTTGAGTACCGCAGATTGTTCAGCTGGTTTCGTCTCGCTGCACAAACAGATCTCAGACAGAGTGTGGTGTCTTTTACCTTTCTGTGACTCGTGCAGCTGCAGTTCCTCCTGATGATCCCATCCCACCGCTGACTTATCCTGACGGTCCGTCTGAACGCCAAACTTCCCTCCGAAGCCCCTTACATAGTCTTACACAAACCAGAAAACTATGAGTCTAAAACAGAACTACTATTATAAAGTGGAGAGTTCCGGTGCTTGACTCTGATTGGCTGAGCCGCGTTCGAAGCTGTTGTAAATGACGCTACAAAGTAACACACACCTTTGTCTACGTCTGTGTGTTGCTCGGCAACCACTTTGTAGCAACCACAACTGTTTCTGAGGAGCTACATTGTTTGGTGGAAGAATACTGTGTTTATTAATATCATTACACTTTATTTGCTCTGCTTTATTTTGTGAAACCTTACTACGTATAACCGTTTTATAAAAGCAATAACCCTCGTGAAGCCGTGGTTTACAATGAATTTATAACAGCTAAGAGGGTTTTAGGCACTCCGCTTCAACGCCCCTTCACTGTAAACCACGGCTTCTTGGGGCTTATTGCTTTATTAGCAGTATTATCCCCAACTTAAAGGAAAATAACACTAAAATCTTTCATAAATCTGTATTGTTAAACTCAGGTGAAACGGTATGTGACACAAACCTTTCTGAGACTCGTGTTTCTCAGTCTTTCCCTGGTACTCGAAGCCCACGGCGCTCTTGTCCACTTTATCCATCTCCACTCCAAATTTGCCACCAAAGCCTTTGGCGTAATCTGTAGATTTAAGAGGCAGACAGCGTTAATAACACAACCATACGTCCAGAGACGTCTGTGAGGCCAGGGAAGCAGGAACACACCTTTCTGTGACTCGTGCTTTTCTGTTTTCCCCTGATAATCGAAGCCGACAGCGCTCTGGTCCACGCGATCCTCCTGCACGCCGTAGCGGCCCCCGAACCCGGTGGCGTAGTCTGAAACAACACCACATGAGCGGCTCTTACTGCAGCACAATCAACACTGGAACAGTGAATCTTAAAGACAAAGACAGAGAGAGAGAGAGACACCTTTCTGCGAGGCGTGTTTTTCGGTTTTCCCGGCATACTCGAAGCCCACGGCAGACTGCAGGAAAACAGCACATCACTGAGTGTGAATCTGACCGCAGAAACACTCACCCGTCCACTGAAGAGCTGAGGAGTTACCTGGTCAACACGGTCAGCTTCCACGCCGAATTTACCTCCGAAACCCTTGGAGGTGTCCGTCTGGGAGCAGTGTTTGGACAGCTTGCTCTGATACTCGTGTCCCACGGCAGACTGCAGATACAACACACGCTTCAGTCCCAATGAATGAAGCAATACAATGAAAGAGAGGTGGTCTCCAATGTAACATCTACATCATATAAATCTATGGACTTTCACACAAAAAGACTGAGAAACTCAAAGCTATAATTAATATATTGTGGTATAATCATAATATAATCTGTAATAAAGTAAGCTGATCAACCAACTTTAATTTGGAAACATGCTTTTTTATTTTTCTAAACTCTAAATGTAAAAGCACCGCTCGGTTCGTGACAAACAGGTATATCTGTTTGTCATATAAATATATATAAATCTTAGGTATAGGTTGGGTTCGGGCTTCAATTTAAAGCCTGAATGAAGCTGACGTGAGGTTTGGTAACAGTGGACGCAGCAGACTGTGGAGCGCATTTTGCCAAGAGACAAAAAGTGTGAAGTCCTGTGACACTCTTCACTCGAACAATGAAATTACAATTTTAGCACAGACTGGCACCAATGTACCAGTGTTTTTAACATCACTAGCAGGCATAAACTACAACAGATCCTCTAATTATGAGTCCAGCACATAAACGAACATGTCAGATACTCTACTGTGACAGGACTTCTGGAGGAAAACACACACGCATACACTCTCACTCACACTCACACACACACACACTCTCACTCACACTCACACACACACACACTC
>NW_015505450.1:320005-321717 GCF_001515645.1 Sinocyclocheilus grahami | reverse complement strand
CTCTCTCACACACACACACTCTCTCTCACACACACACTCTCTCTCACACACACACTCTCTCTCACACACACACTCTCTCTCACACACACACACACACTCACCCACTCTCTCTCTCACACACACACACTCACCCTTTCTCTCACACACACACACTCACCCTTTCTCACACACACACACTCACCCTTTCTCACACACACACACTCACCCTTTCTCTCACACACACACACACACACACACTCTCTCTCACACACTCACACACTCTCTCTCACACACTCACACACACACACACACACATACATCACTGCAAGAGCGAGCGATGCTCTACTTCCTCTGCTTCAAAGAATTGAATTATAAGAGCGAAGTCTCTTGCCTTGTCCATGCGGTCCTGCTGCAGTCCAAACTTCCCTCCATAACCGTGAGACGCTTTGGGCATGTGCTCCAGCTCCTTCTGCTTCAGCTCACTGTGTTCAGACGACACTCTCTCACGCAGCTTATGAATACTGAGAAATCAGGGGGAAATTAATTACGTAAATTATCATGTTCAGGTGAAAAGCTTGGGCCAGTTATATAAACCTAGCCTGTTGTTAAGATGGTGTCTTGAGAACTAGTCTGACCAACTAGGGTTTATGAGTCTTATTTTTCAGATTCAAATTAGACAGATCTACTTTTTTACGTGACTTAAGAAAAAAAGGTTGAGACCAGTCTTAAAGAAAGAAATATTAACAAGTAAGACTAGCAACCGGTCACTGGTCTAACATCAATGATACAGTTAAACTCTCAACAGAAATTTGTTTCTTTAATATTATTTGATTTTCTTTCATTTTCAAAAATATTTATAAATAAACAAATATATAAAAACGTACCTATATATATATATATAAATATACAATATACACACTATTGTTCAAAAGTTCGGGATCAGTAAGATTTATGTGTTTTAAAGAAGTCTCTTCTGCTCATCAGGGCTCATCATTCCTCCAGTCTTCAGTGTCACATGATCTTCAGAAATCAGTATAATATGCTGATCTGCTGCTCAAGAAACATTTCTGATTATTATCAATGTTGAAAACATTTGTGCTGCTTAAGATTTTTTTTTTTGACCCTGTGAACCTTTTTCAGGATGCTTTGATGAATAAAGTTAAAAAGAACAGCATTTATTTACAATGGAAATCTTTCCTAACAATAAAAGTCTTTTTCATCACGTTTTATCAATTTAACACATCCTTGCTGAATAAAAGCATTTCTTTCCAAAACAAAAAAGAAAGAAAGAAAGAAAGATTTACTGACCCCAAACTTTCGAATGATGGGGTATACTGTTACAAAACACTATTTTGAATAAATGCTGATCTTTTTACCTTTTTATTCAAAGAATCCTGAAAAAGTATCACAGGTTCCAAAAAATATATCAAGCAGAAAAAATGCAGCAGATCAGCATATTATACTGATTTCTGAAGATCATGTGACACTGAAGACTGGAGGAATGATGCTGAAAATACAGCTGTGCATCACAGAAATACATTACACTTTAACAGAGATTCACACAGAACACAGCTGTTTTAAATTGCAATAATTTCACAATATTACTGTTTTTCTGTATTTCTGATCAAATAAGACTTAAATCTTAAAACACATTACAAATCTTACTGATCCCAAACTTTTGAACAATAGTGTGTGTGTGTGTGTGTGTGTGTGTGTGTGTGTATATATATATA
>NW_015505450.1:317881-319574 GCF_001515645.1 Sinocyclocheilus grahami | reverse complement strand
CTCTTGCCTTGTCCATGCGGTCCTGCTGCAGTCCAAACTTCCCTCCATAACCGTGAGACGCTTTGGGCATGTGCTCCAGCTCCTTCTGCTTCAGCTCACTGTGTTCAGACGACACTCTCTCACGCAGCTTATGAATACTGAGAAATCAGGGGGAAATTAATTACGTAAATTATCATGTTCAGGTGAAAAGCTTGGGCCAGTTATATAAACCTAGCCTGTTGTTAAGATGGTGTCTTGAGAACTAGTCTGACCAACTAGGGTTTATGAGTCTTATTTTTCAGATTCAAATTAGACAGATCTACTTTTTTACGTGACTTAAGAAAAAAAGGTTGAGACCAGTCTTAAAGAAAGAAATATTAACAAGTAAGACTAGCAACCGGTCACTGGTCTAACATCAATGATACAGTTAAACTCTCAACAGAAATTTGTTTCTTTAATATTATTTGATTTTCTTTCATTTTCAAAAATATTTATAAATAAACAAATATATAAAAACGTATATATATATATATATATAAATATACAATATACACACTATTGTTCAAAAGTTCGGGATCAGTAAGATTTATGTGTTTTAAAGAAGTCTCTTCTGCTCATCAGGGCTCATCATTCCTCCAGTCTTCAGTGTCACATGATCTTCAGAAATCAGTATAATATGCTGCTCTGCTGCTCCAGAAACATTTCTGATTATTATCAATGTTGAAAACATTTGTGCTGCTTAAGATTTTTTTTTTTGACCCTGTGAACCTTTTTCAGGATGCTTTGATGAATAAAGTTAAAAAGAACAGCATTTATTTACAATGGAAATCTTTCCTAACAATAAAAGACTTTTTCATCACGTTTTATCAATTTAACACATCCTTGCTGAATAAAAGCATTTCTTTCCAAAACAAAAAAGAAAGAAAGAAAGAAAGATTTACTGACCCCAAACTTTCGAATGATGGGGTATACTGTTACAAAACACTATTTTGAATAAATGCTGATCTTTTTACCTTTTTATTCAAAGAATCCTGAAAAAGTATCACAGGTTCCAAAAAATATATCAAGCAGAAAAAATGCAGCAGATCAGCATATTATACTGATTTCTGAAGATCATGTGACACTGAAGACTGGAGTAATGATGCTGAAAATACAGCTGCGCATCACAGAAATACATTACAGTTTAACAGAGATTCACACAGAACACAGCTGTTTTAAATTGCAATAATTTCACAATATTACTGTTTTTCTGTATTTCTGATCAAATAAGACTTAAATCTTAAAACACATTACAAATCTTACTGATCCCAAACTTTTGAACAATAGTGTGTGTGTGTGTGTGTGTGTGTGTGTGTGTGTGTATATATATATATAGACTAACTTGATGTGTTCCTGATGGCCGGAGCCAGCCACAGTCTTGGCACCCCAGCGCTGCTCCTTCTCTGAAACATCATTCTGGTATTTAGAGGAATAAAGTGAGACATCAGTGGAGAAAAACACTTAATGCATGAAAGAAGACAGCTTGAGAAGTGATGCACAGACAATCAGAGAGAGTTTGTAACCTCAAAGTCCGGGTCTGTTTCCCAATCATCTCCTCCATCATCCACTGCAACAGAGACGGACTGACCTGCAGCTGCCTTCCACATGACCTGACAACACACACACACACACACACACACACACACACACACACACACCCACACACACACACACA
>NW_015505450.1:311756-317379 GCF_001515645.1 Sinocyclocheilus grahami | reverse complement strand
ACACCCTCACACACACACACACACACACACACACACACACACACACACACACACACACACACACACACACACACAGGTTAGGGTGTCAGGTCAAGTGTGCACTCGCACTAGCTAGGCCACTAGGTGGTGATGCCACTAGTTAAGTTAGTCATCTCTACAAATATCTTTACTGCTGAATTAATGTTAATCAATGCAATGTGTGAATGAAGATGCCACGCGATACATACACGCAGACGAACTAGACGAACTGGTTTTAATATACAGCCTACAGCTCACCTTAAATCTGATCTATGCAAACAAATAAAGCGGAATAAATGCGGACTGCTGAGAAATAACGCTCGCGTTCGGGGTTGGTTCGTTAAATACGTAACATCACGTCTTCACACTTACAGTGTACTTCGATGCCTTCCTTAACGCGAGTGTTCTGTAAGTAAATAACGCGTATAGAGCATGTGATAATAGTTATAAAGAAGAAGTCGTCAGCTGTCCTGGTCCCAGTCTTCCACTTCCTGCTCCAAACCCGACCGCACCACCTGCGCTGGGAACGGGGAGGCTTGTTTCACACCGACAGGGACACTGTGGGATTTACTGGAGTTGACATCATTGTTTTTATTTAGTATTATTTTATTTGAGATCAGAAAATGGTTATCTCATTCAAGATCGGGCTAAGATAGGCATAACATACCTGAGAAATCTGGTCTCCGGCCGGCAGCGTTACGCAATGTCCCCTCATCACATAATAGTACGGCCGGACTGAGCCACACTGCAGGACCTCCCAGTCTCAGGAATGATTTACATTACATTTACATTTAGACATTTAGCAGACGCTTTTATCCAAACGAGGACAATGGAAGCAATAAAAAGAGCAATGATATGCAAGTGCTATAACAAGTCTCAGTTAGCTTCATGTAGTACACATAGCAAGGTTTTTTTAATCATATAATACATTTAAAAAACATTAAGAAATGTTAAGAAACATTACAATTCTTAAACATTAAGGAATGAGTCGATTTACTGTTTGAATTATTTTAATTTAATTGCTTAAAGGCACAATATGTAATTTTCGCCGCTAGAGGGCGGGTATTCAAAATAAACAAAGACACAAAGGCATACTTTGATGACTTGTGACTGAGTGTGGAATCATGGGAGTTGTGGTCTTCATCCTCACAGCCGATGCAATCCGACGGGACTCGGGCAGAAATCATGTTCATGGATGAGCTAATGATGTATTAACGTAGTAGAATGAAGCAGGGTGAGGCTGAACGCCGTCGAAGCGAAACGAGGCGCTGAACGAGTGCGACACACGGCTGGAAAGCAGCGGAGCTTTTATTATGCCACAGTCGAGCGCTTCCGCTGCTTCCGGTCGTGTGTATGTGGGGTAAAGCAGCGGGGCTTTTATTATGCCACAGTCGAGCGCTTCCGCTGCTTCCGGTCGTGCGTATGTGGGGTAAAGCAGCGGAGCTTTTATTATGCCACAGTCGAGCGCTTCCAATCAATCATTGAATAACGCTGAAGGCAAATGCTTGAGGTTAGATCAAGATGAGAGCGCCTGACATTGACATGATTTGGAGTCAGATGCTTGACCGTTGTGTCACGAGCTTCCGGAGATGATTGGCACTTCTCCCATAAGCACTTTGATGCACTATGCAAACCAATCATTGTAAAACATTGAAGGCAAAGGCAAGAAGTTAGACTTCATACTCAGGAGATCAAAAAAGGGATTGCATGACCCCGACGTGATTTGAACACACAACCTTCTGACCTGGAATCAGACATGCTAAATTTGCGCCACGAGGTCCTGGAAAGCTGATTGGTGCTTCTCCCATAAGCACTTTGATGCACTATGCAAACCAATCATTGTAAAACACTGAAGGAAAATGCTTGAGGTTAGACTTCATACTCAGGAGATCAAAAAGGAGTCGTGCGACACCGACATGATTTGAACACGAAACCTTCTGAGCTGGAGTCAGATGCTCAACCATGGTGTCATGAGGTTCTGGTGACAGGTTTTGGAGAGCTCTGGTGAGGTTAGACTTCATACTCAGGAGATCAAGAAGATACCATTGCTCCACGAGGTTCTGGAAAGCTGATTGGTGCTTCTTCCATAAGCACTATGCGAATCAATCATTGTATAACACTGAAGGGAAATGCTACAGGTTAGACTTCATACTCAGGATATCAAAAACAGATCACATGACCCTGACGTGATTTGAACATGCAACCTTCTGATCTGGAGTCAGATGCGCTACCTTTGCGCCACGAGGTCCTTTTGACAGGTTTTGGAGAGCTCTGGTGAGGTTAGACTTCATACTCAGGAGATCAAATGACCCCAACGTGACTTGAACACGCAACCTTCTAATCTGGAGTCAGACGCGCTACCGTTGCGCCACGAGGTCCTGGAAAGTGGGTTGGTGCTTCTCCCATAAGCACTTTGATGCACTATGAGAATCAATCTTTGCACAACACTGAAGGGAAATGCTACAGCTTAGAATTCATACTCAGGAGATCAAGAAGAGTTCACCTGACTCCGACATGATTTGAACACACAACCTTCTGATCTGGAGTTAGACGCGCTCGCTACCTTTGCGCCACTAATTCCGGGAAAGCTGGTTGGTGCTTCTCCCATAAGCACTTTGATGATCTATTCAAATCAATCACTCTATAACATTGAAGGGAAATGCTTGAGGTTAGACTTCATACTCAGGAGATCAAGAAGAGCTCACCTGACCCCGACATGATTTGAGCATGCAACCTACTGATCTGGAGTCAGACGCGCTACCATAGGGCCGCAAGGTCCTGGAAAGCTGATAGGTGCTTCTCCCATAAACACTTTGATGCACTATGCGAATCATTCATTGCATAACACTGAAGGGAAATACTACAGGTTAGACTTCATACTCAGGAGATCAAAAAGAGATCGCATGCCCCCGACGTGATTTGAACACGCAACCTTCTGATCTGGAGTCAGACACGTTACCATTGCGCCACGAGGCCCTGGAAAGTTGGTAGGTGCTTCTCCCATAAGCATTTTGATGCACTATGCGAATCAATCATTGTATAGGAGATCAAGAAGAGATTGGTCAGTTGCACTACCCTTGTGCCATGAGTTACTAGTGGAGGAGTTGGTGGTTTTTGCATAAGCACTATGAGTTTCCTGGTTTCTTTGTTGTGGCTGCAGTATCGTCATTCTTCATCATACTCAGGAGATCAAAAAGAGATCACATGACCCCAATGTGACTTGAACACACAACCTACTAATCTGGAGTCAGACACGCTACCGTTGCACCACGAGGACCTGGAAAGTGGGTTGGTGCATCTCCCATAAGCACTTTGATGATCTATTCAAATCAATGACTCTATAACATTGAAGGGAAATGCTTGAGGTTAGACTTCATACTCAGGAGATCAAGAATAGCTCACCTGACCCCGACATGATTTGAGCATGCAACCTACTGATCTGGAGTCAGACGCGCTACCATAGCGCCGCAACGTCCTAGAGAGCTGATAGGTGCTTCTCCCATAAACACTTTGATGCACTATGCGAATCATTCATTGCATAATACTACAGGTTAGACTTCATACTCAGGAGATCAAAAAGAGATCGCATGACCCTGACGTGATTTGAACATGCAACCTACTGATCTGGAGTCAGACGCGCTATCGTTGCACCACAAGGTCCTGGAAAGCTGATTGGTGCTTCTCCCATAAGCATTTTGATGCACTATGCGAATCAATCATTGTATAGGAGATCAAGAAGAGATTGGTCAGTTGCGCTACCCTTGTGCCATGAGTTACTAGCGGAGGAGTTGGTGGTTTTTGCATAAGCACTATGAGTTTCCTGGTTTCTTTGTTGTGGCTGCAGTATCGTCTTTCTTTCGATAGCTCAGCTGAGAGAGCCAAGGACTTAGTATAACACTGAAGGGAAATGCTACAGGTTAGACTTCATACTCAGGAGATCACATGACCCTGACGTGATTTGAACAGGCAACCTACTGATCTGGAGTCAGATGCGCTATCTTTGCACCACAAGGTCCTGGAAAGCTGATTGGTGCTTCTCCCATAAGCAATTTGATGCACTGTGCAAATCAATTATTGTATAACACTTAAGGGAAATGCTTGAGGACTTCATTCTCAGGAGATCAAGAAGAGAGTGCATGACCCCGACGTGATTTGAACACGCAATCTTCTGATCTGGAGTCAGACGCACTACCGTTACGCCACGAGGTCCTGGAAAGTTGGAAGGTGCTTCTCCCATAAGCATTTTGATGCACTATGCGAATCAATCATTGTATAGGAGATCAAGAAGAGATTGGTCAGTTGCGCTACCCTTGTGCCATGAGTTACTAGCGGAGGAGTTGGTGGTTTTTGCATAAGCACTATGAGTTTCCTGGTTTCTTTGTTGTGGCTGCAGTATCGTCTTTCTTTCGATATCTCAGCTGATATAGACAAGGATTTTGTATAACACAGAAGGGAAATGCTACAGGTTAGACTTCATACTCAGGAGATCAAAAAGAGATCACATGACCCCAACGTGACTTGAACACGCAACCTTCTAATCTGATGTCAGACACGCTACCATTGCGCCACGAGCTCCTGGAAAGTGAGTTGGTGCTTCTCCCATAAGCACTTTGATGCACTATGCGAATCAATCTTTGCACAACACTGAAGGGAAATGCTACAGCTTAGAATTCATACTCAGGAGATCAAGAAGAGTTCACCTGACTCCGACATGATTTGAACACACAACCTTCTGATTTCGAGTTAGACGCGCTCGCTACCTTTGCACCACTAATTCCGGGAAAGCTGGTTGGTGCATCTCCCATAAGCACTTTGATGATCTATTCAAATCAATCACTCTATAACATTGAAGGGAAATGCTTGAGGTTAGACTTCATACTCAGGAGATCAAGAAGAGCTCACCTGACCCCGACATGATTTGAGCATGCAACCTACTGATCTGGAGTCAGACGCGCTATCGTTGCACCACAAGGTCCTGGAAAGCTGATTGGTGCTTCTCCCATAAGCATTTTGATGCACTATGCGAATCAATCATTGTATAGGAGATCAAGAAGAGATTGGTCAGTTGCGCTACCCTTGTGCCATGAGTTACTAGCGGAGGAGTTGGTGGTTTTTGCATAAGCACTATGAGTTTCCTGGTTGTGGCTGCAGTATCGTCTTTCTTTCGATAGCTCAGCTGATAGAGCCAAGGACTTTGTATTACACTGAAGGGAAATGCTACAGGTTAGACTTCATACTCAGGAGATCAAAAAGAGATCGCATGCCCCCGACGTGATTTGAACACGCAACCTTCTGATCTGGAGTCAGACGCGCTACCATTGCGCCTCGAGCTCCTGGAACCATTGGACCATTGCGCAAGCAATCAATCATTGTATAGGACCTCGTGGCGCAATGGTAGCAATGGTCCAATGGTAGCAATGGTAGCAATTGCACAAGGTCCTGGAAAGTTGGTAGGTGCTTCTCCCATAAGCATTTTGATGCACTATGCGAATCAATCATTGTATAGGAGATCAAGAAGAGATTGGTCAGTTGCACTACCCTTGTGCCATGAGTTACTAGCGGAGGAGTTGGTGGTTTTTGCATAAGCACTATGAGTTTCCTGGTT
>NW_015505450.1:307368-309637 GCF_001515645.1 Sinocyclocheilus grahami | reverse complement strand
AGGTTAGACTTCATACTCAGGAGATCAAAAAGAGATCACATGACCCTGACGTGATTTGAACAGGCAACCTACTGATCTGGAGTCAGATGCGCTATCTTTGCACCACAAGGTCCTGGAAAGCTGATTGGTGCTTCTCCCATAAGCAATTTGATGCACTGTGCAAATCAATTATTGTATAACACTTAAGGGAAATGCTTGAGGACTTCATTCTCAGGAGATCAAGAAGAGAGTGCATGACCCCGACGTGATTTGAACACGCAATCTTCTGATCTGGAGTCAGACGCACTACCGTTACGCCACGAGGTCCTGGAAAGTTGGAAGGTGCTTCTCCCATAAGCATTTTGATGCACTATGCGAATCAATCATTGTATAGGAGATCAAGAAGAGATTGGTCAGTTGCACTACCCTTGTGCCATGAGTTATTAGCGGAGGAGTTGGTGGTTTTTGCATAAGCACTATGAGTTTCCTGGTTTCTTTGTTGTGGCTGCAGTATCGTCTTTCTTTCGATATCTCAGCTGATATAGACAAGGATTTTGTATAACACAGAAGGGAAATGCTACAGGTTAGACTTCATACTCAGGAGATCAAAAAGAGTTCACCTGACATGACTTGAACACACAACCTTCTGATCGGGAGTTAGATGCGCTCGCTACCTTTGCGCCACTAATTCCAGTAAAGCTGGTTGGTGCATCTCCCATAAGCACTTTGATGATCTATTCAAATCAATCACTCTATAACATTGAAGGGAAATGCTTGAGGTTAGACTTCATACTCAGGAGATCAAGAAGAGCTCACCTGACCCCGACATGATTTGAGCATGCAACCTACTGATCTGGAGTCAGACACGCTATCGTTGTGCCACGAGGTCCGGGAAAGCTGATAGGTGCTTCTCCCATAAACACTTTGATGCACTATGCAAATCATTCATTGCATAATACTACAGGTTAGACTTCATACTCAGGAGATCAAAAAGAGATCGCATGACCCTGACGTGATTTGAACACGCAACCTACTGATCTAGAGTCAGACGCGCTATCGTTGCACCACAAGGTCCTGGAAAGCTGATTGGTGCTTCTCCCATAAGCATTTTGATGTACTATGCGAATCAATCATTGTATAGGAGATCAAGAAGAGATTGGTCAGTTGCGCTACCCTTGTGCCATGAGTTACTAGCGGAGGAGTTGGTGGTTTTTGCAAAAGCACTATGAGTTTCCTGGTTTCTTTGTTGTGGCTGCAGTATCGTCTTTCTTTCGATAGCTCAGCTGATAGAGCCAAGGACTTTGTATAACACTGAAGGGAAATGCTACAGGTTAGACTTCATACTCAGGAGATCAAAAAGAGGTCACATGACCCCAACATGATTTGAACACGCAACCTTCTGATCTGGAGTCAGACGCGCTACCATTGCGCCTCGAGCTCCTGGAACCATTGGACCATTGCGCAAGCAATCAATCATTGTATAGGACCTCGTGGCGCAATGGTAGCAATGGTCCAATGGTAGCAATGGTAGCAATTGCACAAGGTCCTGGAAAGTTGGTAGGTGCTTCTCCCATAAGCATTTTGATGCACTATGCGAATCAATCATTGTATAGGAGATCAAGAAGAGATTGGTCAGTTGCACTACCCTTGTGCCATGAGTTACTAGCGGAGGAGTTGGTGGTTTTTGCATAAGCACTATGAGTTTCCTGGTTGTGGCTGCAGTATCGTCTTTCTTTCGATAGCTCAGCTGATAGAGCCAAGGATTTTGTATAACACTGAAGGGAAATGCTACAGGTTAGACTTCATACTCAGGAGATCAAAAAGAGATCACATGACCCCAACGTGACTTGAACACGCAACCTTCTAATCTGATGTCAGACACGCTACCATTGCGCCACGAGCTCCTGGAAAGTGAGTTGGTGCTTCTCCCATAAGCACTTTGATGCACTATGCGAATCAATCTTTGCACAACACTGAAGGGAAATGCTACAGCTTAGAATTCATACTCAGGAGATCAAGAAGAGTTCACCTGACTCCGACATGATTTGAACACACAACCTTCTGATTTCGAGTTAGACGCGCTCGCTACCTTTGCACCACTAATTCCGGGAAAGCTGGTTGGTGCATCTCCCATAAGCACTTTGATGATCTATTCAAATCAATCACTCTATAACATTGAAGGGAAATGCTTGAGGTTAGACTTCATACTCAGGAGATCAAGAAGAGCTCACCTGACCCCGACATGATTTGAGCATGCAACCTACTGATCTGGAGTCAGACGCGCTACCAT
>NW_015505450.1:300025-304599 GCF_001515645.1 Sinocyclocheilus grahami | reverse complement strand
CACACACACACACACACACACACTCACTCACACACACTCACTCACTCACTCACACACACACACACACACACACTCACTCAAAAGAGTAGCCTACGTAATTTTTCTTCACAAAACGAGTACATACTTTTAGGCGAATTGGGACTCCGCCTCAGACTTTCCTCTGACTGCTCCGGGGAAAAGATTCAAAGCTTCGAGAGTGTCGAAAATGTCAAAAATAAAGCTGCCAAAAGCCTGTGACAGGTAAAGGTGAATCGCGCACGTGATTGGACAGAAAGTGAGGCTAAGTTTGTTTTTGGTCACGTGATCTCTACATTATCAACACAAGGCTCGCGTCATCTGTCACGCCCATTATCCTCCGGTGCCTCGGCTCGAATGTCACTAAGTAACTTCCACACGAGATGAAAGGAGCGGCGCGCGGAGCGGGAGCAATGCTAGGCGTAGAGTAGAGTAGAGTAGAGTAGAGTAGAGTAGAGTAGAGTAGAGAAGAGAAGAGAAGAGAAGAGAAGAGAAGAGAAGAGAAGAGAAGAGAAGAGAAGAGAAGAGAAGAGAAGAGAAGAGAAGAGAAACTTCACCTAAAGTATCGATCCGATACCAATACTGGCGTTGATTCCGACTGATCCTCCCACACCTGTCGTGAAGCTTCAGACGAGCCAGTAAGCTGCTGGATTCACTCTTATGAGTAAGTTAATGTAACATTTTTATTCCGAATCGGACTGATTTCACTCGAGACGATTCCAGATCCGCTGCGGAGAGAGAGGGACATCTTTATTCTGACGCTGTTCTCTGCTGACAGATGATCCGATGGTGAGAGTATTTAACACCGGCCTCTCAGCACTCGAGCATTTCTCACGACACACTCCTCTGAGAGAGCTGACCCGATGGATCCATGTCGAGACCCCGTCTTCTCCGAGCAGGACTGTCTGGATTTATACACATCCCTCTCTGACTCCGCAGCCGAGCAGAGCGAGCAGGAGCAGGAGCTGGAGACCGAGCAGAGCGCTGCAGGATCCGAGCTGAAGCGTGCTGTCACTCACACGGTACTGTGCTGCTGACTGAGCTTGGAGTTTAAAATGTTAAACCCTCTAACTCTAGCACTCTCTATTCTAATTCTATTCTTTAAAAAAACAGTCTTGCACTCTATTCATTTACTAACTGCTTGTCTTCTTTAAAAAAAAACACTAGCTTTATTCTTTTTGTATTCTATTTGTTTTCTTTTTATTAATTATACAATTAGCAAAAGCATAAAAGGCCTCTAACACTAGCTTGCTCTATTCTTTTTCTATTCTATCTGTTTTCTTTTTATTTATTATATAATAAAAGAAAACCTTGCTGCGTGTACTGTGTTAAGCTAGCTGAGACTTGTTATAGCACTTGTGTATCATTGCTCTTTTGCTGGATTTGATTGCTTCTGTTGTCCTCTTCTGTAAGTCGCTTTGGATAAAAGCATCTACTAAATGTAATGTAAATGTAAGTTTGGAGGATTATACCAGAAAAAAGACCAGGGGTCACCAGACTGGGTCCTGGAGGGCCGGTGTCCTAATCAAACACACCTGAACTCTGCAGGGCCCCTGCTTTAGACTGAACATAGATAGACTTGGGCTCTTAGCTAAACCTTTTCTTAAATTTTGAAAAGTTTACTAATGGATATTTTTTTAAATAACAGACATTTCTGGGTCATAGCACTAGAATGAATACAGTTAATAAATAATTATGATTAACCGCCTATTAATTGCTGAACACAGACACGCACGCTTGTGTAATTCAGGCTGTGGCTGGCGCTCTGTCCATCACTCTGTATCTTACTAATAGATTATGAATTTGTGTTTTTGCAGGACGCTTGGAGCATCACTTTAATTGATTCCGCACAAGGCAGTAACAGCAGAACTGCATCGCTCTGCGTGTCAACATCGCAGTAAGATCATATTAATCATAATAATGTGCCTCTGTGGCTGTCGAATGTCATGCATGTGCACTGAATTCACTTGTACATTTAACACTGTAAATAATTCATGTGAACTTTAATTTACACTCCAGAATATTTAGTAGACATGGATATGTAGCTCACTGCTCCAGTATGAATAACTGAGCTGCATGCATGTGAGCGTTTATGTGACTGACGTCCCCATTCCTGCTTGAATGCTGTCTTCTGACAGACTGCTCTCAAAATACAGGCTCAATCGTGACAAGGTTGACTCGAGCGTGGTGTGGGCCCGCGTGGCTCCTGTGCACGTGTCTCTCCTGGAGTCCGCTGAACTTCTCTTCAATGTGTCTGTTCCCTGGCTGCCAGTGGAACTGCCGTACAGAAGCAGATGTAAGTATTACAGATGATATACATCAGGTTTGAGCTTTAAGCACTTTATTTTCACATTATTTTCTCAGTGAACAGCACAGCCCAGGAGCTGATGGAGGCGGTTCTGGTGACTCTAGATCATTCTGCCTCTGTCAGTGGACAGTACCTGATGAAACTCTGCGACTCAGAGGAGTATCTCAGAAGGTAATTTCACCTGCCAGTAGTGGATCAGATGTTCTTGTTGCTGCTGAACATTAATGGAAATACTCTCTGTCGTTGTTTTGTCTTGCCTCGTCCAGCGATGAAATCCTGGGATTATATGAACGCATCCAGGTGTATCAGAAGTTTGCTTTGGATGTTCCAGTGAGGATGGTGCTCAAGGACTCCGCTGACAAAACACCGACACGACATGTACGGCATTGAATTACTGTGGCTGTGAGACAGTTTCTCGTTTGAAGAAGGTCATTTTGTTATCAGATTGCATGTTTCTGTAGGAGGAAGACGACCGCCAGATGTTTCATTTTAATCAAGTCCTCGCTTCTGCTTGTGCATTCAGCACTTTAAGGTTTGCTTGCTTCTGTACTACGGAAGAATAAGGCTGACAAAATTCCATTTGCAATGTAAGATGTCAGTGTACAGTAGTATTGTATTTGAATGTACATTCCCCATACACGTGTGCAACATCTGGTGCATTTTATTTTTGAAATTGAAATATAATTTGGATGTGTTATGATTTGCAATATTTAAATTGGTTGTGTATTAGCTATGATGAGGGGATTGACAGGCGGGGACGTAAATGTAATCTAATGCATTTTCTAACCCACATAGAATTTTGTTGCATTCGTCACAAAATGAAAACAGAACTGACAAGTTCAAGTTTTGCTTAGAATGTTGCTGGAAATGTACTGAAAATCATGCCACTTTTTATATATTACATTTCAAATTGAATTTTGCCAGCGTTATGCCTTTATATCTCTCCTGACCTATTTGTGTACTTATAGTTTTTGTTCTTGATGGTATAGTCAAGTGCCAACATACTGAATCTCCTTTGTTCTCTTAGGTCGGGTCTGCAGGAGAAACTGTGCATCTACAGCCAGGCAGTAAACAAGCTCTTGAGAAGCTGGGTTTGTGTTTCACTGAAATTAATCTGAAAGAAGGAAATGCATGTGCATGACTGGAATGCTTCTATACATGTGAACTTTACTCTGAATGATCTGCATGTCATTGCATGGCTTCAGTAAAGACGTAATGACTGACTGACAGGGTTTGTGTTTGGTATGTCAGTGTGATGGCGGTGTGAGGGAGGTTGTGGAGAGCGTTCATGCCGTGTGTGAACAGCTGTGTGGCGTCACTACAGCAGATCTGGAGGACGACGTCGGGCGGATCCAGTGCTACGCTCCAGTCACACTGGTACAACACCCCGCACGTGCTTTTGAATGGGTGTTTAATAAGAAAGATTAAATATAATGTTCTTTTCCCTAGACTCCAGTCGAAATGTGTGACTGTGAAACTGGTGAGTCTTTATACTAAAGTCAAGTCTCAGGGCTTGATTTTGCATGTCTGTTCTGCTTGAGTGGAAGCTCAAGACACACATTAGCTGTTTGCTCTATAACAGCAGTGTCGTTTTCAGTGATGTGCATGCATTGTAAGTGTAAAGTCTGCATGTTTCAGCTGTAGTCATGCTCCATCACGCTCTGCTGAAGCTGCTCCACATTTTCTTCACAAACTTTGATTTGGACTTCAGAGGACAGGAGGACCATCCGAATCCACCAGCAGCAGACGTCAAGCACAGCGGCTGCATGCTGCAAGTCAACCTGACGTGCCTCTACAGACTGCTGCCGGGCTGGATAAACAGGTACGACCAGATGTTTAACACTTCTGAGAAACCCGGTCCTCAGAGCATAGCTGTGAGTGCAGAACAGTGTGGTGAAAATCTGCCGTAGCTCTCAAATCTCATTCAAAACAATCCTGTATATCCGTTCTGAGACGGGAGAACCAATGGTTTTAGCAGCACTGATGTGAAGTCCAGGTTTGAATGTGCACAAGCACAAATGAGAGTTGAGAGATGCAGTGGAAGATTTTCAGTAAAGGGCGACTTGGATTTCAAAGAATCTCTATTTGTGTTTCACAGATGAAAGAAAGTCAAGGGTTTGAGGATGAGGAAATGGTTAATGGGTGAACTGGTTCTGTGATAATGTTTCCTGACGCATGTGCACCACATTTCTTGAGCGGTTTTGTGAGAGCTAAAGTATGAAGTTAATCTTGTTCATAAAGGAAGCCTCTT
>NW_015505450.1:287525-295025 GCF_001515645.1 Sinocyclocheilus grahami | reverse complement strand
CAACACCAACATTCAGGAGGCCGTGATCCAGAAATATACAGCGAACGGCAAAGATGTGGTGAGTTTCCTTCACAAAAACCTGAGCAACGAGACCTCCGAAAGATCTTTGAGAAGATGCGTGAAGATGTGGAGATGTTCGATAAAAAGACGTTTGTTTATACTTAAGCACTCTTGGCTTATACTGATAACTATACAGAAACATCCAAGAATATTTGGCCTACATTTGTACTATTAAATCCTTTTTTCCCCACACATAATGTCCGTTGTGTTCGAGTCAGACGTACGAGCTGAAGGTGGCCATTGAGGACGGATTCCTCGTCGTTCAGAAGAGCTTTGCTCAGTTTGAGATGCTCCACAAGCTCCTGCAGAAGCACTTCATCGAGTCCACGCTGCCAAAGTAAGAGTCCCGCTCATGATGTGCTATCACTGCAGGGCAGAGGAGAGCCGGACTGATCTGGTCTTTGTCCTGTTCTAGGTTCCCGAGCTGGTTTAACATGTCCTTTACACCGGGCCGGAAGATGTCTCTGCTGAACAAGTATCTGAAGGAGCTGTTTGAAGGACCCTGCAAAGGGGTGAGTGAGTGCCGCCTCTGTGCCGCTTCCCAGTACTTTACCTCGCACTTTCATTTATATTTCATCATGTCTCTAACAGAATGAATACGTCTGCAGCCTGTTTCTGGACGGACCAAACACTGCGGTCAAGTCAGGTAGACTCTTCCTGGACGACGATTGATGATGCATTTCACTGTTGTTTGCAGAGGACTCTTAATGGTTTTAATGGTTTACTGCAAGCTTGCATTCATAATAATAAAATGAAACGGTGCTCTTACTTTCAGTTTAAAGTTACTGGATAAATGTCGTTGCATGGCTTTGATTTGCTTCAGGGATTCATTCACATATTTTACTTCCAACCCTGTAGTTTTTTTCTTGTTTAAATTTGTCTGAAAATGTTTGTTTTGCATTTGTTCCAGAAACAGACGCTCATCTCCGACCGCAGATTCAGCTCTACCTGTCTTATAAAGACTATAAGTTATCTGTGATGATAAAGCATTTGAAAAATATCGTGAGTCTTTTTTTTCCCCAGCCCATTATTGTTTTTGATTTACTTTAAGCCTTTATATATAATGCATTATATGCATTAATTATGCCTTGTAAAATTGTAAAATCTAATGAATAACTGTAACCACAGTTATAATACTGATCTATTCACTGTTACACCTTATAATGCGTTAAAACACATGACAAACAAACCTTCAAATATTATAATGCATTTTAACTTTGTAATGACTTTTCATAAATAATTATAACCAATGTACATTATGAATACCTTTATAATGCATAGTACATAAAAGGCTTTAAGTAAAGCGTTACCGAAAATCATTTTGATGTCTTTTTATCCACTTAAAATTGCACTTTTGCCATTGGAAAAAAATAAGTTTTTGATTTTACGTGGGGTTGTATGATTTGAGGTTTGGCTTCCAAAATGTACGATTCTGTTCTGGAGTTATATTTGTTCACTTTTACTAATGTTTTGAGCTGCACGAGTGTAAACTCTTACTCTGTGTTTTGCTGTCTTGTGTGTGCTGTCGTTCAGAGGTTGTCTAACGGCTCGTGTCCGGACGCATATGTGGTCACACGACTAAGACCTGACCCGCAGGACAAGACCAAGAGGAAGACCAAAGTGGTCCGCAGCAATGACAATCCCACATTCAATGAACTGGTATGGGAAAGCCTTTCGGTTCTTTGAAATGCATTTGATGAGTAGTTCTGCTGTTACTGACGTGTGCGTCACATCTGAACATTAGTCTCCTCTCAGACCTGTGGCTTTCTCTTCAGATCGAGTACAGGAACGTGCACAACCTCCACGGACACGTGCTGGAGGTGACGGTGAAGAGCAGGAAGACTTTTGTAGCGGCTACAAACGTGGTTCTGGGAGAGAGAGTTCTGGACCAGGAGAAGTGGTTTCCTCTGGGCTTCTCGGCCGTTTAAAGCATTACTGAAGCACTCGAGTGAACATGAAGGCTGTTTCACAGAGCCATCAGCGATGCGCTTCTGATGGAGATCACGGAGTATGGAGGACAAATGTTGAGCAGTATTAATGGAGCTCATGAATGAAGAACGGTTTAGATGCCAGGCCTGGTTTCTCCTCCACGGTCACCTGACGGAGTTTGGGTTTCTCGTCTCGCTCAGCAGAGACATAAAAGCTGTCACGGTCCTACTCTCTGTAGAGCTGTACTTGAAGTTATATTTGAAACGACAGATGTCTAAAACTGAACTTGGTGACACTTACACTGGTTTTACTGTGAAGCAATTTTATTGTATGAAGTGCTATATTAATGAGACCAGAAAAATAGAAATGGGGTTTAAGATCTTTTTAGTTTTAAAATTCCATTGAGCAGTTTCTGAAATACGATGTAAGCATCCGCGTGAAGGTTTTTGGGACATGGTCTTTGACCTACAGATGAAGAGGAGTTAATGATATTGAGAAGTAATAATTATGCAGTTTAAGTTGATGTCCGAGCATCAAGCATCAGTCAGTCATTCCCTCGCCATTGTTTTGTGCATATGGATAAACATTCACTAAAATGAGTCTACTTTAGAACCATTAAACCAATAACAATAAATCTTCTTATCATCTCACTTGTAACTCTTCATGTGCAGGACTCACATGCTCAATAATGCAACCGCTGTCGCTTCAGGAGACACAAATGTGATTTCCAGCACCTTCACTCTCGCTGTTCTTCTGTTGAAATCAGCTGCAAACCTCCACCAATCTGCTGAGACCCTCACGACTGTCCAGAAGCTGAAGACCCACCTCTCACATGACGTTAACCAATCCACAAACCTAAACCACGACACACGGCGCCGCCGTTATAACACTGAAACTCCTACATTACAAAAAAAAATCACGAGCTCTTCTATAGTCTGGTGCTGCTCTGAATGTAAAACGGTGTGATTTGTTGATGTTCTGATCGGCTGGAGCTAAATCCACGAATGTGTCATGTGATGCAGAAGTGTACAGGAAGAGATTCACAAATGAACCTGTGACTCCACTTCTGTGTTTGTGTGAACGCATGTCATCATCATCATCATCATCATCAATGATATTCTGCTGCTTTCAGACAGTTTTCAAACTTGAGAACACAGTCACAGAAGAGGATTTTCTTCAAAAATGGAGACGTCTGTTTTGCAGCAGTACAGAAATTGTTTTATTTTTTCTTTATATATCCATGGCGTTTAAAAGTTTTAAACAGAAATATTTACAGGAGATTAAGGGGGAAATAAATTCCTTCTGCGTTTGATGTGGGTTGTGTTTCTCTTGTTTCCTGGCTGTCGGGGCACTTCTGAAGAACTTGGCACCTCAGTCAATAATAATGCATATCTGTGAGATCAGATCCGCGTGAGCTGGTGCCACAGACTCGAGGGAAGAATGCTCTCCACCTTCTCCATGATGAAGTTCAGCGGAGCGAACAGAGTGCTCAGGAACTGAAGGACGAGACAGAAACAAGTGAGATATCTGCAGTCTGAACACTACTCTCAGACAAGATAGCCTCCGTATTAAATTACATTCAATAATATCATCAAAAAACAAAAAAGTTGACTAGCTGCCTGTGCATTTTATAGCTAATTTTAATGTCTGAAAAACTATTTCACAGAAACACAAAAGAGGCAATATTCAAACTGTGCTTCAGATCCGGCTGATTATATTTCAGAGCGTCTCGATCAGCTGTAAGCATGGGGAAACATCGAATATTTGCCCAGTAACACAGCTCAGCCACTATAGAGCTGAACTTGGTCAAGATGAACCGTTCATGATTACATGAAGAATTGCCATTTCAAATACAAATATGTGACCCTGGAGCACAAAACCAGTCTTAAGAGTCTGGAGATTTATACAAACTCTGAAAGCTGAATAAATAAGCTTTCCATTGATGTATGGTTTGTTAGGATCGGACAATATTTGGCTGAGATACAACTATTTGAAAATCTGGAATCTGAGGGTGCAAAAAAATCTAAATATTGAGAAAATCATCTTTAAAGTTGTCCAAATGAAGTTCTTAGCAATGCATATTACTAATCAAACATTAAGTTTTGATATATTTACGGTAGGAAACTTACATAATATCTTCATGGAACATGATCTTTACTTAATATCCTAATGATTTTTGTCATAAAAGAGAAATGTATAATTGTGACCCATACAATGTATTGTTGGCTATTGCTACAGATATCCCCCAGCGACTTAACACCGCTTTTGTGCTGCAGGGACACAGATGAGCATGATGAGTTATCTGCGTATCGGTGTCATTCAAACGGTTCTTCATCAGCTGATGACACTGAATGTGTCTGTTGATGAAAAGGAAAACTCTTTAACGGTGGTGTGTTTGTCTGGAGTACTGAAGTGTGTGACACTCACGGCTTTAGCAAACACTCCCATGAGCTCTGGGAACTGATGCGTGAGGAGCGCCAGCATAGCTGTGAAGGAGCAGAGACCCGCCGTGAACAGGATGAAGAACGGCAGCTCCTTCTTGGGATACACTGACACCTCGTGGAACACTGCTTATATCACTGCAGTTATTCTGACCTTTACTTGATCAAAATCAGTCCAGATCTGACACGAGAAGCTCAAGCTGAAGCTGAACGTTTGTACAGTTACACTGAAAGGCCTAATGTACTCGTATAGTCCACTAACAGGCTCTGAGAGATTCCGCTGCAGACGACGTCAGACGTGACAGAAACACTACTCTTCATCTACAGGTGAAATGCAGGAAAATCTCTTACTTGGTAGCAGTTCTCTGTCCGCCGTCTCTGTACAGACAGGATACGGATAGAACAGGTGGCCTTTCTCCAGAGGATATGGAATCATTCTGAAAGCTGAGCAATCGACACAAAGGAGTGGTTTTTAAAATGCATTTCTAAGCTTCGGAGCAACAGTGAGTCACCAGCAGTTTTTCTGATGTTCACTTGAACACGTCGACATGTTTTATATTGAAAATAAATGTTTGCCTCTTAAAAGACATGAACTAAAGGCATTTATTCCTGATGAATTTTAAAACATTAACACTGTTATTTTCCTATTTATCACCGTGAAGCTGCTTAGAAACTGTCTGGTATGAAGCGCCAGATATAAAGGTGACTTGACTACAACAAATTGTTATTAATAAAACCTTACAGATTTCCAGATCATAATAATAATAATAATAATGCATTCTATTTATCAAACACAACAGCAATAGAATATAAAAGAGAGAGAGAAAAAATGAAGACAAACACAATCTTAAAAAGATTGCGTTTCTTAAATCTACCTAATGTGGGACATTCCTAACAGTTAAAGCAAGTGTATTCCACAGACTCTGTCACCCTGAGATTTGAATCTGCATGAAGGCTGAACTGCATAATGAATAACCACAGCTTGTAGCTACTGTAAATATATCCTATTTTAACGATCAAGCAGTTGAGATTTGCTATGATCTCCATGTGTGAACTACACTATTATCCAGCTCTGAAGACATCGGTGTGGACAACTGGGCTTTACGACATTATAACATCTGTACAGCTGCTTTGAAACAACGAGTATAAAGAGCTACACAACTAAACTGGCCTCTGGATCTGATCCGAGTTGAGCCAAAAGACAAAGCGTAATCCAAGAGACCTTTTTTTGATCATAACACCGTACTGACAAAAGGTGTACTCGCAGTGCAGAATAATCAATCAGACAGTGACGGTGTTAAATCTGAGGGGTCAGAGGTCACTCACTCCCCTCCCAGGTGCAGTGGAGCAGGTTGAGCGCGCCCTCCACACGCTTCCAGTGCTGCAGGTGGAAGAAGGTGTAGGCGATGGCTTCGCTGTCGCCGCGCTTCAGGATGTGCTCCGGAGGCAGAATCAAACTCTTCATCTCTAAGAGGTACTGCGGAGAGAACGAGGCAGGTTAGTTACGGCTGAGGAGGAGGAGGAGGAGGATGATGAAGATGAGGAGGCTCACTTTCGGTACGTGTGGATTGAACTCCACCGCTCTGTGTATGGCTTCTACTGCGTTCATTTCTGCTGTGCTCAAACCTCTGCGTGACGCCGCCTCTGGAGAAAACCTGCAGACGCACACAAACCCCCCCAGACTGAGGTGAGACTGTTGAATGATGACAGCACGGACACACTTTACAGCAGAACTAACGTGATTTGAGGGACTCGGGACTCGTGCTGTCTAGAACTGACAGTGATGACAGAATATCCAGTCAGAGGTGAACTGGCCCTTTAAGCACAGTTTGTCTCTGTATGTGTGCACTGTTAGGCTCGTCTGGGTTAGGGGAAAAAAGAGAAAGCTGGGGAACACTTTATTTTTTTGAGTAAGTCAGTAGAATGTCCATTAAAATCAAGTGTGAGCAGATATTAAGCAGACGGTCACTGAGACTCTAACGACTGCTCGCTGACGTGGAGTGTCTTACAGTCAGTGGAATGACTAAAGTGGACTCAAAATAAAGCTGGTGCAAAGCTAGTGGATTTCTGCTTGCATGTGAAAGTCACCTCTTCCTAACCTACACAGCATTAATTTATTTTGCAATTAAAATAGCATTTTCCATCAGCACATGCGTTAATAATGTGAATGTGTTGATGGAGACTCACTTATCCGACACGGCTCTGGCCTTCAGCAGCGCCGCTGTGTAGCAGATGGTTGCAGACTTTGGCAAACTGATGTCTGTGGACGAGAACAAACCGTTTCACATCACGACTCACAGGTCAGATAATGCTGAAGTACATACTCCATATCTGTAAGATAATTCATATTATACAGCAAAAGTGTCTGCCGACAGGAGTCCTGTGAGCGCTTCAGAGACGCTTCTTCAGCTCAAGCGAGGGCTGTGACGGGCCACAAATAACACACAGTGTACAAATTAAAATGTATGCTTTTAATGTCATTCAGACTTTGTGCTGTTTTAAAATGAATGCACTTTCACAGTACTTGAACATGGACAGCAGTGGAGATTTCTGAAGGAAGCCAAGTTAAGTTAAATTTCCCCACAAAGAAAATGTTTCATCATAGATGAGCAGGACATATCATATCTTCCTATTTTCTCTCAGTATTGCAAAGCAGCTGACACTGGTTGTAAATGTCAGGAAAGCAAACGATATCTTCCGCATGAGTAAGGCATTTCTATTGGATGCTGTGCTGCCGGAGAAAAAGAAACTGAACTACCGGTGCGTGAGAATGAGCTAATACAGAGCTACACATGACATGCAGAAATAAATAAATATTAGAAAACAGATGTTACGAATCCTTTCCCATGACATTCATTTGCAGGCATGTTTCATTCATTTGTTTCCATGTTTTAGTTCAGTGGTGGCCAGCACTTCTGTTCTGGTTGTGTTGTTTGTCAATGTGACCCGAGTACTCTTCAAACCTACTGCCCAGGTTAGAGCATGTGTGAGGGTGTGAGAGTGTGTGTGTGAGGGTGTGAGAGTGTGTGTGTGTGTGTGTGAGGGTGTGAGTGTGTGTGTGTGTGTGTGA
>NW_015505450.1:277932-287394 GCF_001515645.1 Sinocyclocheilus grahami | reverse complement strand
GAGGCAGGTTAGTTACGGCTGAGGAGGAGGAGGAGGAGGAGGAGGATGATGAAGATGAGGAGGCTCACTTTCGGTACGTGTGGATTGAACTCCACCGCTCTGTGTATGGCTTCTACTGCGTTCATTTCTGCTGTGCTCAAACCTCTGCGTGACGCCGCCTCTGGAGAAAACCTGCAGACGCACACAAACCCCCCCAGACTGAGGTGAGACTGTTGAATGATGACAGCACGGACACACTTTACAGCAGAACTAACGTGATTTGAGGGACTCGGGACTCGTGCTGTCTAGAACTGACAGTGATGACAGAATATCCAGTCAGAGGTGAACTGGCCCTTTGTATGTGTGCACTGTTAGGCTCGTCTGGGTCAGGGGAAAAAAGTGAAAGCTGGGGAACACTTTATTTTTTTGAGTAAGTCAGTAGAATGTCCATTAAAATCAAGTGTGAGCAGATATTAAGCAGACGGTCACTGAGACTCTAACGACTGCTCGCTGACGTGGAGTGTCTTACAGTCAGTGGAATGACTAAAGTGGACTCAAAATAAAGCTGGTGCAAAGCTAGTGGATTTCTGCTTGCATGTGAAAGTCACCTCTTCCTAACCTACACAGCATTAATTTATTTTGCAATTAAAATAGCATTTTCCATCAGCACATGCGTTAATAATGTGAATGTGTTGATGGAGACTCACTTATCCGACACGGCTCTGGCCTTCGGCAGCGCCGCTGTGTAGCAGATGGTTGCAGACTTTGGCAAACTGATGTCTGTGGACGAGAACAAACCATTTCACATCACGACTCACAGGTCAGATAATGCTGAAGTACATACTCCATATCTGTAAGATAATTCATATTATACAGCAAAAGTGTCTGCCGACAGGAGTCCTGTGAGCGCTTCAGAGACGCTTCTTCAGCTCAAGCGAGGGCTGTGACGGGCCACAAATAACACACAGTGTACAAATTAAAATGTATGCTTTTAATGTCATTCAGACTTTGTGCTGTTTTAAAATGAATGCACTTTCACAGTACTTGAACATGGACAGCAGTGGAGATTTCTGAAGGAAGCCAAGTTAAGTTAAATTTCCCCACAAAGAAAATGTTACATCATAGATGAGCTGGACATATCATATCTTCCTATTTTCTCTCAGTATTGCAAAGCAGCTGACACTGGTTGTAAATGTCAGGAAAGCAAACGATATCTTCCGCATGAGTAAGGCATTTCTATTGGATGCTGTGCTGCCGGAGAAAAAGAAACTGAACTACCGGTGCGTGAGAATGCGCTAATACAGAGCTACACATGACATGCAGAAATAAATAAATATTAGAAAACAGATGTTACGAATCCTTTCCCATGACATTCATTTGCAGGCATGTTTCATTCATTTGTTTCCATGATTTAGTTCAGTGGTGGCCAGCACTTCTGTTCTGGTTGTGTTGTTTGTCAATGTGACCCGAGTACTCTTCAAACCTACTGCCCAGGTTAGAGCATGTGTGAGGGTGTGAGAGTGTGAGTGTGTGTGTGTGTGTGTGTGAGGGTGTGAGAGTGTGAGAGTGTGTGTGAGAGTGTGTGTGTGTGTGTGTGTGAGGGTGTGAGAGTGAGTGTGTGTGTGTGTGTGTGAGAGAGTGTGTGTGTGTGTGTGTGAGGGTGTGAGAGTGAGTGTGTGTGTGTGTGTGTGAGAGAGTGTGTGTGTGTGTGTGTGAGGGTGTGAGAGTGAGTGTGTGTGTGTGTGTGTGAGAGAGTGTGTGTGTGTGTGTGTGAGGGTGTGAGAGTGTGTGTGTGAGGGTGTGAGGGTGTGAGTGTGTGTGTGTGTGTGTGAGGGTGTGAGAGTGTGAGAGTGTGTGTGAGAGTGTGAGAGTGTGTATGTGTGTGTGTGTGTGTGAGAGAGAGTGTGTGTGTGTGAGAGAGAGTGTGTGTGTGTGAGAGAGAGTGTGTGTGTGTGAGAGAGAGTGTGTGTGTGTGAGAGAGAGTGTGTGTGTGTGAGAGAGAGTGTGTGTGTGTGAGAGAGAGTGTGTGTGTGTGAGAGAGAGTGTGTGTGTGTGAGAGAGAGTGTGTGTGTGTGAGAGAGAGTGTGTGTGTGTGAGAGAGAGTGTGTGTGTGTGAGAGAGAGTGTGTGTGTGTGAGAGAGAGTGTGTGTGTGTGAGAGAGAGTGTGTGTGTGTGAGAGAGAGTGTGTGTGTGTGAGAGAGAGTGTGTGTGTGTGAGAGAGAGTGTGTGTGTGTGAGAGAGAGTGTGTGTGTGTGAGAGAGAGTGTGTGTGTGTGAGAGAGAGTGTGTGTGTGTGAGAGAGAGTGTGTGTGTGTGAGAGAGAGTGTGTGTGTGTGAGAGAGAGTGTGTGTGTGTGAGAGAGAGTGTGTGTGTGTGAGAGAGAGTGTGTGTGTGTGAGAGAGAGTGTGTGTGTGTGAGAGAGAGTGTGTGTGTGTGAGAGAGAGTGTGTGTGTGTGAGAGAGAGTGTGTGTGTGTGAGAGAGAGTGTGTGTGTGTGAGAGAGAGTGTGTGTGTGTGAGAGAGAGTGTGTGTGTGTGAGAGAGAGTGTGTGTGTGTGAGAGAGAGTGTGTGTGTGTGAGAGAGAGTGTGTGTGTGTGAGAGAGAGTGTGTGTGTGTGAGAGAGAGTGTGTGTGTGTGAGAGAGAGTGTGTGTGTGTGAGAGAGAGTGTGTGTGTGTGAGAGAGAGTGTGTGTGTGTGAGAGAGAGTGTGTGTGTGTGAGAGAGAGTGTGTGTGTGTGAGAGAGAGTGTGTGTGTGTGAGAGAGAGTGTGTGTGTGTGAGAGAGAGTGTGTGTGTGTGAGAGAGAGTGTGTGTGTGTGAGAGAGAGTGTGTGTGTGTGAGAGAGAGTGTGTGTGTGTGAGAGAGAGTGTGTGTGTGTGAGAGAGAGTGTGTGTGTGTGAGAGAGAGTGTGTGTGTGTGAGAGAGAGTGTGTGTGTGTGAGAGAGAGTGTGTGTGTGTGAGAGAGAGTGTGTGTGTGTGAGAGAGAGTGTGTGTGTGTGAGAGAGAGTGTGTGTGTGTGAGAGAGAGTGTGTGTGTGTGAGAGAGAGTGTGTGTGTGTGAGAGAGAGTGTGTGTGTGTGAGAGAGAGTGTGTGTGTGTGAGAGAGAGTGTGTGTGTGTGAGAGAGAGTGTGTGTGTGTGAGAGAGAGTGTGTGTGTGTGAGAGAGAGTGTGTGTGTGTGAGAGAGAGTGTGTGTGTGTGAGAGAGAGTGTGTGTGTGTGAGAGAGAGTGTGTGTGTGTGAGAGAGAGTGTGTGTGTGTGAGAGAGAGTGTGTGTGTGTGAGAGAGAGTGTGTGTGTGTGAGAGAGAGTGTGTGTGTGTGAGAGAGAGTGTGTGTGTGTGAGAGAGAGTGTGTGTGTGTGAGAGAGAGTGTGTGTGTGTGAGAGAGAGTGTGTGTGTGTGAGAGAGAGTGTGTGTGTGTGAGAGAGAGTGTGTGTGTGTGAGAGAGAGTGTGTGTGTGTGAGAGAGAGTGTGTGTGTGTGAGAGAGAGTGTGTGTGTGTGAGAGAGAGTGTGTGTGTGTGAGAGAGAGTGTGTGTGTGTGAGAGAGAGTGTGTGTGTGTGAGAGAGAGTGTGTGTGTGTGAGAGAGAGTGTGTGTGTGTGAGAGAGAGTGTGTGTGTGTGAGAGAGAGTGTGTGTGTGTGAGAGAGAGTGTGTGTGTGTGAGAGAGAGTGTGTGTGTGTGAGAGAGAGTGTGTGTGTGTGAGAGAGAGTGTGTGTGTGTGAGAGAGAGTGTGTGTGTGTGAGAGAGAGTGTGTGTGTGTGAGAGAGAGTGTGTGTGTGTGAGAGAGAGTGTGTGTGTGTGAGAGAGAGTGTGTGTGTGTGAGAGAGAGTGTGTGTGTGTGAGAGAGAGTGTGTGTGTGTGAGAGAGAGTGTGTGTGTGTGAGAGAGAGTGTGTGTGTGTGAGAGAGAGTGTGTGTGTGTGAGAGAGAGTGTGTGTGTGTGAGAGAGAGTGTGTGTGTGTGAGAGAGAGTGTGTGTGTGTGAGAGAGAGTGTGTGTGTGTGAGAGAGAGTGTGTGTGTGTGAGAGAGAGTGTGTGTGTGTGAGAGAGAGTGTGTGTGTGTGAGAGAGAGTGTGTGTGTGTGAGAGAGAGTGTGTGTGTGTGAGAGAGAGTGTGTGTGTGTGAGAGAGAGTGTGTGTGTGTGAGAGAGAGTGTGTGTGTGTGAGAGAGAGTGTGTGTGTGTGAGAGAGAGTGTGAGTGTGTGAGTGTGTGAGTGTGAGAGAGTGAGTGTGTGTGTGAGAGAGTGTGAGTGTGTGAGTGTGTGTGTGTGTGTGTGGATAGATCTGCGGTGCTCGTACCGTCATACTTGGCCAGCACGGCCTGGACGTCGGCGTAGTTCTGCAGCTCCAGAAGAGACTCCAGCAGGTTCTCGTGGATGTTGAACATGCTGAGCAGAGGAAACTCCTTCATTAACTGCAGGAAACACAACAACAGCTCACATTCTCCAGCTCTGCAAACTTCTGCTGCTCATTCTACATTTGAGCGCTTTACATGAACAAAATACGTGGTTTCATTGATGACAGGCATTGAATTATTGAAAACTAATGCACATGCTTTGAATCGTAATTGCATTATTACCTCAGTTGGGCACAATTATTCAACGGCATTTTCAGAATAACAGCACGCCGCTCATGCTTGATATCTATGAGTATATACTGCGAGCAGTTTGCTGATTACATTACTAATAAAAATGAGGCTTTGTTTCTTCTGTGTGTGAGGAGTCAAAGGTCACTCACGTCTCGCATCATCTTGACAGCTTCTCGTGTGCGGCCGAGCTTTCTGGAGCACATGGCGAGTCTTCTCTTGATGTAGACTAACACGTTTGTGTCTCTTCCTGCGAAACACACACACACACACACACACGTTTACAGGGGAATTTCATTCAGTTTAACTCTGATTAGCTACTTCTGCTTTAACATTCGATCATTTACTGACACGTTACGCTACACGTCGCCTGAGAATGACTAACAAATGCCACGCTGCAGAATCAGCTGCACTCCACTGTACATAAAAACTGATTCTGAGAATAGCATGATAACTGCACACACGCAAAACTAATCAATGTGTGTGTGCAGTAATTACACATAACTAATCAATGTGAAGACCAAAAGATCATTTATATTATAATAAATATTTAAAAAGATGAATAATTATAATTCATAGATGTCTTATACATATGCAGGACTCTACAATGCAAACGCTTCAGTATGAGTGTAAATGACTGCATGTGAATGTGGAAAATGATTGGAATGATATCTGACAACAGATAAAACATATGAACTGACCTCTGTGACCCTAAAAACATTCACTCAGAGCCTGTTAGTGTCTGTGCCATTAACACATGTGTGTCTCTCTGTCTGTGTGAGTGTGTATCAGTGATGTGTGTGTGTGTGTGTGAGCATGTGTGTGTGTGCGTGTGTGTGTGTGTGAGCATGTGCGCGTTTTTGTGACAAATGAGGACATAAATGTGTATAATGACAAAGGTATGACAGGTATTACAAGGAGAAGGTGACTTTTCAGGACATTACCCCATGTCCCCACTTTTCAAAACGCTTATAAATCACACAGAATGGAGTGTATTGAAAATCTGAAATAGCAGAAAGTCTCCTGTGAGGGGTAGGTTTAGGGGTAGGGTTGGTGTAGGGCAATAGAATATACGGTCTGTACAGTATAAAAACCATTACGCCTATGGAGAGTCCCCACTTTTCACAAAAACAAACCTGTGTGTGTGTGTGTGTGTGTGTGAGAGAGTGAGTGAGTCTGTGAGTCTGTGTGAGTGTGTGTGTGTGAGAGAGTGAGTGTGTGTGAGTCTGTGTGTGTGTGTGTGTGTGTGTGAGTGAGAGAGAGTGAGTGAGTCTGTGAGTCTGTGTGAGAGTCTGTGTGTGTGTGTGTGTGTGAGAGAGAGTGAGTGAGTCTGTGAGTCTGTGTGAGTGAGTGAGTGAGTGAGTCTGTGTGTGTGTGTGTATGAGTGAGTGAGTGAGTGTGTGTACTCACTGTGCTGGGCTTCATACTGTGCTCCGTGATGCTGTAGTTGTTGGCTGCGCCGGTAGCAGCTCTCTCCGATCTTCAGCGCCTGTTTGAAGAGTTTCTCTGCCTCCACGATCGTCGTGGCTTCTTCCTCAGCCAGGAGAATATACGCCGTCGCACAACTACAACAGATTCAACACTTAACATTCCTGACCATTAAACACACACATTTACACTGACAGCACAGGACAACAACAAAGAATTAAACATGCTGATAGAGCATTACAGCAGCACATACGTATTTCACAAGCCACAGGAAATATCTGATGGAGTAATGTGTGTAGATTAATCTAGCTAAGCTATCAGTGAGTGAGTGAGCTCACGTCTGTCAGCACAGAAACACACTCACTCCTCCAGATCCAGAGCTTCATGAGCGGCTGTGATCCGAGCCTGAGGATTCCTCTCTCTCCAGGCCTTCTGCATTACTGTCAGAACACACACACACACACACACACACACACACTCTTAGCCACAGGTCCTCCAGACACTGACAGTGCGCTGAATGCTCTGGATGTGGATGGTAATGCTGCTCTTACTGGCGTCTGCAGGCCGCAGGTGATCAGAATCACACGTGAAGAAGGTCTGATGATCTTGTGCCGACAGATTCATGTCGTAGTATGTGAGCGGCTCTCTTCCCGTCACCCACGTGTATCTGCAGCGAACACATTCACATCAGCATCTCAATGCAGCTCACAATTCAGAAAGAGACAAAAAAATGCGCAGCCCTGATTCTAACACGGTTACTAACAGCATTTACTAGACCGGTAAAGATTCAGGCTTGCGTTTGCATCAAATGAAGCACTGAAGAGGCTCAGAGACGTTCACTCACCGGTTATATTCAGCTCCTCTGAACAGATTGAGAGGATTTCGCCAAACCTTACACTCTAAACACACACACACACACACACACACGAAACATTAGCAAATACACGCTGACTGTGTTTGAGTTCACCTAGTAAGTGATTGATGAGCAGCTAACCACAGTGTTAATGTCAGACTGGAGTTCTTCTGAGGAGCAGGTTCATGTGTTTCTTAGAAAGTTTTCTCATGTTTATTCAGTAACGCGGGCTGACCTGACACACTCTGCCGGCTGGAGTCGGCGTCTCCGTTACTGCTGCTGCTGGAGCTGTTGGGCGAGCTGTTATCAACTCCACCTAACAGAGGACGCAGATGACTGACAGACACCTGCTCGATGAAGGACGTCCCATACTTCCTGAAGTACCACCACTCGAAGATCTGCAGCACAGAGACACACACCCTTCATCATCATCATCATCATCACAGGTTCAAAGGTCTGTCTGAACAATAACACTCAATAATATATTCAGCTGCTCCCTTCAATAACTCAACAAATAATTTCTGTAATGATTCTAACTTGATAAATACAGAATCAATTTGGATAATAAATTGCAAGGAAAAGATTATATATATATATATATATATATATATAACAAAATCTAGAGACTCATTCAGATAACTTTATATTCCAGCGAAATCCTAATGAAGTCACTTCATTCTAGAGTATTTGACAGGAGTGACTCTAACTCACCAGTATGAGTCCAGAAATGAGGGATGAGGTGCCCGTCAGCGCCACGTAAAACTTAGGGGTCAGAGTGTTGAGGAACATGCTCACTGCAGAGAAAACACCAAAACAGACGGGTTTAAACAGAAGGACAGGAGCAGCAGGTGAGAGGAACAAACGCATCACATCCACACTGAGACGGCGAGCCCACAGACACGAGACCGACAGAATCCAGCGCATTGATTCTCAGTGACTGTCATGTATATGAAGTTCTGAAAACACACGACGCATTCATCTCACCTTCACAGTGCTACAATGCTGGAATAACACTTCAAAACTGAACCAGCACATCTCAACACAACCACCGTATGCTTCCTCAGCCAGACATTCACATCAACCCTCTAATACTCACCACTCACACCTGATGAGTCACGACAACACTTCCTGTTTTCAAATACCAATCAAATACCAGAAAACAATGAATATCATGCCTATTTGCCAGTGAGGATATCAGCTGATCTGTCGAGCACTTCCTGTCACAGCAGACGAGTGACTCTGAAATCTGTCCCATCCAGATGCATTCTGGGAAGATTGAATAAAGACATGAAGTCAGTGAGACGAGCGAACATCACTGCACCTGTCAATCGGTCCGCGTGATCAATACAGCTGCAACTAACCATTAACCTGTCAGCTTTTTCTTTGATTAATCAATTAATCAGATGAAAAATCCCCCCAAAATGTATTAAAAATAAGAATTTCAATTAATTAAGTCAATTATTAACAAAGATATTATTCTACATCCTGCCCAGTGTTGTCCTCCAAACAATGTGGAATATGAAGGCTATAAAGACAAATACAGTGAATGTATCTATGTAATTTGTGCTATACACTACATGCAAAATAGGGTTAAAAACATTGCATTTCAAAACAAATGATTGCTTACCAGATTAAAGTAGAAGTTAAAATCACTCATTTGAAAATGATTAAAACAAAAGCAGACTAAATATTAACTTGTACGAGGAGCACACACAATCATCTAAACATAGTAATTATATTACATTTACATCACATTACAAAAGTCCATTCACTGTCACTGCTCTCATAACAATACTTGAGTTACATGTATATCGATGTATAATCAAACTGAATGTTGATTATCCTCATTATTGTTTTCTATGAGTTGTTGCAGCTGCAGGTGTCCCATCATTTCAGCAGCACTATCACATCTGAATGAAGAGACAGACAGCAGATCACACAACCCAATGAGAGGAAAATCACCCTTCTGTCATATTTACTCTCCCTCATGATGTTTTAAATCTGTACCACTGACTTTCACTGTACAGACAAAAGCAGTTGAATCATTCTTCAAAATATCTTCTATGTTCCGCAGAAGAAACAAGGTCTCGTGGGTTTGAAAAAGCGTGATGATGGGACGTTTATTTTTGTGTGAGCATTCCCTTTCAGTCAATGAGAGTGACAGGAGATCATGTGATGGCACATCTGACTGATGATCGGTCTAATAGATGCTCAGTTTCACTCAGTCAAACACACGGCGGCCGTCTGACAGCAGCTGCGCTCATTCATTCAGCTGAGAGAGCCACTCCAACACAGACACTCCATTCATGAAGACCGCTGATACAGGCCACATTCACCAACACCACTCAACACTGGGAAACAAGCTCAAACTCCCCGTCAGACCAGTCCGGCAACCAAACACTACCCGTCAGACCAGTCCGACAACCAAACACTACCCGTCAGACCAGACCGGCAACCAAACACTACCCGTCAGACCAGACCGACAACCAAACTACCCATCAGACCAGTCCAACAACCAAACTACCCATCAGACCAGTCCAACAACCAAACTCCCCGTCAGACCAGTCCGGCAACCAAACACTAACCGTCAGACCAGACCGGCAACCAAACACTACCCGTCAGACCAG
>NW_015505450.1:275832-276106 GCF_001515645.1 Sinocyclocheilus grahami | reverse complement strand
CCAACAACCAAACAACCAAACTACCCATCAGACCAGTCCAACAACCAAACTCCCCGTCAGACCAGTCCGGCAACCAAACACAGACCAGACGACCAGACCGGCAACCAAACACTACCCGTCAGACCAGACCGGCAACCAAACACTACCCGTCAGACCAGTCCGACAACCAAACTACCCATCAGACCAGACCGGCAACCAAACTACCCATCAGACCAGTCCAACAACCAAACTACCCATCAGACCAGCCCGGCAACCAAACTACCCATCAGACCAG
>NW_015505450.1:270298-274390 GCF_001515645.1 Sinocyclocheilus grahami | reverse complement strand
CCAACCTTCCCATCAACCAAACTACCCATCAGACCAGCCCGGCAACCAAACTACCCACCAGACCAGCCCAGCAACCAAACTACCCATCAACCAAACTACCTATCAGACCAGTCCAAAAACCAAACTACCCACCAGACCAGTCCGGCAACCAAACTACCCACCAGACCAGCCCGACAACCAAACTACCCATCAACCAAACTACCCATCAGACCAGCCCGGCAACCAAACTACCCATCAGACCAGTCCAACAACCAAACTACCCACCAGACCAGCCCGGCAACCAAACTACCCATCAGACCAGTCCAACAACCAAACTACCCACCAGACCAGCCCGGCAACCAAACTACCCATCAGACCAGTCCAACAACCAAACTACCCACCAGACCAGCCCGGCAACCAAACTACCCATCAGACCAGTCCAACAACCAAACTACCCACCAGACCAGCCCGGCAACCAAACTACCCATCAGACCAGTCCAACAACCAAACTACCCACCAGACCAGCCCGGCAACCAAACTACCCATCAGACCAGTCCAACAACCAAACTACCCACCAGACCAGCCCGGCAACCAAACTACCCATCAGACCAGTCCAACAACCAAACTACCCACCAGACCAGCCCGGCAACCAAACTACCCATCAGACCAGTCCAACAACCAAACTACCCACCAGACCAGCCCGGCAACCAAACTACCCATCAGACCAGTCCAACAACCAAACTACCCACCAGACCAGCCCGGCAACCAAACTACCCATCAGACCAGTCCAAAAACCAAACTACCCACCAGACCAGCCCGACAACCAAACTACCCATTATATGATATGGGGTCATTAAATGTTATGTTTTAAAGAAAATAATACTTTTACTCATTAAGGGTGCAGTAAATTGATCAAAAGTGACAGTAAAACATTTATGTTTCAAAAGATTTCCATTTCAAATCAATGCTGTTCTATTGAACTTTCTGTTCATCTGTGAATCCTGAAAAATAAAATGTCTGACATCGTGATACCCCCCCCCCCACCCCCTCTCCCGCAATTCGCCACATCCCATTTCCGTGTTCTGAAAGGAAATGAAGTGTACTACGGAAAACCTAAAGGGAATAAATAGCCTACGAGATGGGAGGATAAAAAAATATTTTAATACTTTTTCTCGCAATTATATCGTTGGGTAAGTATAGGCGACTGTATATAAATTGCGCGCTCTCATTTTACTTTCACTTTCGAGCTTGGCGATCACAAGGACTCTATACTATGGAGCGGCAGTACTTACCACACATTTGACAAGATTAGATGTCTGGCATTGGTGCTCAGGATCTGCAAATCATTCGCCATCATCCTGTCAGACATTTCTCCTTACTCTGTGTATGTGGTAAGTGAACGTTCATGCACTGTAATGCAACAGGCTACCGCTAGCAAGCGGCTAATCTTTTAGTGGCTCCGTATAACGCGTTATTTGTTTCAAACTTCAGGCACACCCCTAACCCCGCCCCCCGCTCCGCCCCCCGATGTCATCGTCCATCATGATGTCTCACTGTAAACATCATCTGACGCCAATTTGGTAGACATCGTCCAACCCTAAAAGCAGCATATTATACTGATTTCTGAAGATCATGTGACACTGAAGACTGGAGGAATGATGCTGAAAATACAGCTGCGCATCACAGAAATACATTACAGTTTAACAGAGATTCACAGACAACAGCTGTTTTAACATATAACAATAGATCACAAGGACTCTATACTATGGAGCGGCAGTACTTACCACACATTTGACAAGATTAGATGTCTGGCATTGGTGCTCAGGATCTGCAAATCATTCGCCATCGTCCTATCAGACATTTCTCCTTACTCGGTGTATGTGGTAAGTGAACGTTCATGCACTGTAATGCAACAATTTGGTAGACATTGCCCAACCCTAAAAGCAGCATATTATACTGATTTCTGAAGATCATGTGACACTGAAGACTGGAGGAATGATGCTGAAAATAAAAAAATCAATGAATCAATGATCAGCCTGCACGTGCTCAGAAACAGCCTCCAGACTAACATTTGAGATTTACACCAGACTAACACCAGCGCTTTGGGTGATGCTGTTGTGTGAAAGCATTCAAAATAAAGATAGTTTAATCATAAAATTACTATTGTTTTGCATTGGTAAGTGCAGCTACTAATAAAACTACACATTTATTTCTTGGTAATGTATATTTGACAGTAAAGCACCGAGTTTGAGCTGGGAAGCACACAAAATGTATTAAGAACAGTAAAATGCAGAATCAAATTTTTATATTCTCCTCTTATTAAATGTACCATTATTCTTCTATAGTATTATACTGAACTGACCGACAACTTCAGTGATTATAAAAGGAGCGCTCTGTTTTTTTCCACAAAAAAGTTATTTTTTTCAAGGCACTTTGTGACTTTTCTTACTTCATACGCAAAAAATGCGCAAAACTTTTGACAATATTTTTTCTTGCGGATTTGATATTTTATAATAATGATTTTATAATATCAAAATAAAAAGCAAAAAAGTGGAAATGAAGGAATAAAAAGCCAATAAGTGCTCCTCTGCTGCCATCTGCTTGTTATTGTGAAATGTGATGTCTTTTTTTATTTTAAATAGCCTAATTATTGGTTTGCCAAATACTGTTTGTATATTTTTGTCATTCCATTAAACATATCATTTCAATTGGATTCTTTTTAGAGCTTTAGAGAAATAGTTGTGTGAGATACTTGAAAGTCACTGAAAAGTGCTTGAATTTCTCTCTCAAAAAACTGAGCATCAGCCACACAAACACACACATATCTCTAAAAGAGTGCTTGTGATATGCTGGTCCCGTATGATGAATAACACACAAACACAGCATTCACATGCTTTAAACAGCACTACAGGAAGTCTGGGAGAATAACTGCAAAAGCACAGCGTTGAGGACGTTCAGTGAAGCAGGCCTCAAACTCACAAAACATCACTAAACGAGCAGCACGAGCGATGCGGTGTATTCGAGCGTTTGTCTGGACGCTCGTCAGCTCTGAGAGAACATCAGCCAGAAGACTCGGGTCAGGCGAGATGATGATTAAGAGCAGACGCGCAGGTGTGCGAGCGCATCACTTTGTTTATGTAAGGGGAATCTAACACAGCCTGGCCTTCACATCCAGCACAACACACAGCAAACGCACAGAAACGCCTGAGGCAGACGAGCGCCAGAGCACAATGCATGCAGGATAAAGAGAGCGGCGGTGGAGGATGGGCTACTTACATGAGGACTCGGTGCCAAACATGGCTGATCCAGGAGCTGTGATGGAGAAAGAGAGGGGAGACGGGGGGGTGGGGTGAGCGGCTACACAGCAGGGGTCATCAACGCACAATGCAACCAACCGCTCCAGATGCTGCGCTGCTGCCGTCCTCCTGCTGCATTAAAGCTGCGGCCCTCCGCAGCCTCTCCAGCTCCGCGTGCGTCTGTCCGACCCGATCCGATGCGGAGCGCTGCAGACCAGAGCGAGTGTTCAGGTCAAGACAAAAGCTCAGCAAACACTCAGTGACGTCACGAGCCGAAAAACAGTGAGCAAACGACCAGAGGCTGACAGACTGATGGTGATGATGGAGAGAGGAGGAGGAGGAGCCGACCAATCACAGCACACGCACAAATACACGCAAACACACACACACTCACGCAAACACACACACACACCCACAAACACGCACAACAAACACACACGCGCACAAACACGCGCACAAGCAAACACACACAAACACACACATGCACACTCACGCAAACACAAACACGCACACAAACACACACACACACAAACACACCCAACCACAAACACACACACAAACACACACCCACCCACAAACACAAGCAAACACACAAACGCGCACACAAGCAAACACGCACATGTGCACACAAAAATGCACACACACCCACAAACACACACACACACGCAAACACACGCACCCACCCACAAACACACACACACGCACACACACACACACGCGCACACACAAACACGCACACACCCACCCACAAACAAACACACACACGCGCGCGCACACGCACACACACACACACACACACACACACACACACAAACAC
>NW_015505450.1:256429-267938 GCF_001515645.1 Sinocyclocheilus grahami | reverse complement strand
CACACACACACACACACACACACACTCTCTCACTCTCTCACACACACACACACACACACTCACACACACACACACACACACTCTCACACACACACACACACACACACACACACACACTCTCTCACACACACACACACACACCGCTCGTTTCGTTTCTCATTTACTCAGATGGGTCACTTCATGACAGACTAGCGTTAAATGCAGCACAGTTTAAACTACAACAGCTGAATAATAATAACAAAACGAGGTCTTCTTCACTGACACGTGTCGTGCTGTTATTCAGACACTCGGATGATCCATAAACTTATTAATAAACACGTTATACAAATGCAGCTTGAGAAACACACTTAACAACGCTCACAAACACTTGATTAATCGTGCTGGTCACTTTACAAGCACAGTTAGCATTGCTAACACACAACACCACGTTCAAAAAGTTCCAAAAGCGCGAAAGAGACACTATAATCAGGCAGATCGCGAGCTTTGATCTGCTTTCGCTCGTGCAGCGTGTTCAGGTGTTACCTGCAGTCTGATGATGATCGCGCGATCAACGTGGCGCCACGGAACACAGCAGCAGCAGAAGAAGAAGAAGAAGAAGAAGAAGAAAGAAACACAGCAGACATGACACACCGTGAAGACACGCCCACTCACCGTAGACCCCGCCCCAGTAACACAGGCCCCGCCCTTTGGTGTGACGAGAGCGCCGCCCACTGGTGAAGACCGATCTTTCTGTAATGTTGTGTTATTGTTTATATATTTAGTTACTGGGAATTACAGTGTTTTTATACAAATAAGGCAGTGTGGTTGAGGTTAGTCTGAACCTTTTTAATTATTTTGTCAAATTTGTGGCGTTTCTTTTCTTACCAAAAGAGAATCAAATGGCTTTTAAACACTGTTTTTGTCTGTTTGAAACAGCCTGAGGTGACTTTTTTTATTCGATGTTATTATTTGATTTTTAATTAAATATGATTCTAATTCAATGTGCTCGTCCCTTTGTCCGTACTGTATCACGTGGTCAGTCTGGGCCCGAGCTGGGCAGAACCGCTTAAATGTCATCTGGATTACGTCATCAGATTCCAAAAATAATGAGCTTCGACTCTCCTGGGATTGCGTCGTGACGTCAGCACGTTCATCGTTCGACTCTTCTGGGATTCGGGGATTGCGTCGTGACGTCAGCACGTCCCGAGCTCTCGCGAGCGCAGGAAACTGGAGCAGCGACAAACTCTCGCTGTAAATTTCGTTTTAACTCTTCTTTTCTGCATTAGTTGTTGTTTTTCGACCTCAGCCCGGCCGACGAAAGACTTTTCTCGCGGATAGTGTCGTTTGAAGCGCGCTCTGCGCCGTTAAAGGGGTCGGGTTGTACTTGTGTCCCGGTGTTTTCCTCACGGATCAGACGCTGACGCGTCACAGTAATTCACGCTCATTACCGCCTTGCGTTCCTTTATACTTCACTAGTACAGCACGTCATCAAGCGTCGGCTTTAAGTGTTTATTTTAAAGACTAACTGGTTTTATTCCTGCGCTTGCTTGAGGATAGATTCTTCTTACTGTAGCTGCTAATGCTAGCTAGCGCAGGCCGCTGTTGGAGAGTGTGAGTAGCTGGGTATTGATCTGGAGTGTGAGTATCAGAGGGTATGAGTGGCAGTGAGCGTCTGACGGAGGTCTGTGATCGATCAGTGATGTCTTCTCCAGCATTAAACACTCAGATCTCTAGTAGCGTTAATGAGGGATGTTCTCATTCATCATAAAGGCCTGGCTTGTTTTCTTTATTTTTTTCGCTTATTCTTCGTCAGATAATAAAAAAAAAAAGTGATTCGTTAGGTTTTATGGCTTGACGAATAATTTGCGTCATTGTTGATATTTTAAATGTGTGAGCTGTGATTGAGCTGGATACAGTAGAGAAGAGGAGACCTATACCCTGCTCAGAATCAAGGTAAACAAACACCTGTACTACTCTGCTGTCTGTTGCTGTTTCTGTCTGTTGCGGGTCTGGTCTTCTGTCTGTTGCGGGTCTGGTCTACTGTCTGTTGCGGGTCTGGTCTTCTGTCTGTTGCGGGTCTGGTCTACTGTCTGTTGCGGGTCTGGTCTTCTGTCTGTTGCGTGTCTGGTCATTAATTACATCACTTTACCAAAATATTGCTACTATTTCAGAGTCATTTAATCCTTCCTAACAGCCACTACACCAAACAAAGTATAATAAAAACAAAGTGGGCAAGTAAAAAAAATTTATTTATTTATTTGTTTTTGGTTTTTATTACTGTCCTCTGTCGCTCGCTCATTCTCTCTGTCCAGGACCTTCACAGACTCTGTGAAGTCAGTAACACAGTCCAGAGCTTCTGGTCTGTGTCAGTGTGGTAACGCTGTGCTGTCTGTGTGTAGATGATGTGCGAGGTGATGCCCACCATCAGCGAGGCGGAGGTCGGCAGTAACGGAGGCGGTCGGGGCCCCGGCTCTCCCGTGCAGACGGACTCTGAGGGCCACTTTGAGTCTCTGATGGTGTCTATGCTGGAGGAGAGAGACCGACTGCTGGACACGCTCCGAGAGACGCAGGAGAACCTGTGTGTGACGCAGAGCAAACTGCACGAGATCAGCCACGAGAGAGACTCGCTGCAGAGACAGCTCAACAGCGCCCTGCCGCAGGTAACCGCTGGCACGTCTGTGTCTGTCTCACCAGCAGCATAAACCAACCGTCTGCTCATCACTCTGTGAGCGTAACTGCAGCGAGCACTTTACGGTTTTAATCGGCAGTCGATGTTTTAGTGTTTGTCAGCTGTACAAAGAAAAGTCATCCCGTTCATATTGTTCCTTTATGGTTTTATATAGTGCTGCAACTACTGATTGATGAAAATAAAATAATTTTTGATTAATAGCTTCATCTTGCTGACTGCCTGATTCCACTGAGTGCTGTTTGAGTTGATGGATCACTGTGTGCCACTTTAAGCAGAATCCTGTTTAAAATCGTGTTTTCTTGTGTTTCACACACTGAAGGAATTTGCTGCTCTCACAAAAGAAGTGAATATGTGTCGAGAGCAGCTGCTGGAGCGAGAGGAGGAGATCGCCGAGCTGAAAGCAGAGAGAAACAACACACGCGTGAGTTCTCACACACATTTACTTGCATGCACAAATGTGTTCGTTTTTGTTAATTATTTAGTTTATGCATTTTTTGTCAAGTCAAGTCAGGTCACCTTTATTTATATAGCGCTTTTAACAATACAGATTGTGTCAAAGCAACTGTACTGCATTAAATAGGAAAATAGTGTCAATAAATGCTACATGACAATAGCAAACACTCAATGTTCAGTTAAAGGCTGTTCATCATTGAATTCAGTGATGTCATCATCCAGCTCAGTTCAGTTTAAATAGTGTCTGTGCAATCATTTGCAATCAAGTCAACGATATCACTGGAAATTAAGTGTCCCCAACTAAGCAAGCCAGAGGAACCAAAACTCCATCGGTGACAGAATGGAGAAAAAACCTTGGGAGAAACCAGGCTCAGTCAAATACAATATACAGTATAATACAATCAAACATCATCCGTCATTAATGGCACTGATTTTAGCCTCATCGTCACAGTAATGGACCTTTCTCACATTTCTGGCTTCCTCAACAGTGACAGTCGTCATAGTTGGGTAAACTTCTATAGCAGTGAATGGGAGACTACCACAGATGTATTGTTTGCAAAACTCCACGATAGTGTCAGAAGAGAACGATGACAAATTTACGGGCACTCCCATAGACGGCGCATTAGACGCAGCCTCACAGCAGCGGTAGTTCTTTGTCATTTGAAGCGAAGGAATTATAATACAAAGTGTAGTGTTATAAATGTACGTACATAGATTTTTTTTTTTAAATATGAAAACATAAAAATTAGGATTTGGAGAATTTCTGGAGGATTTCCAATGCTTCCGAAGGCTGATATGATGATAAGTGTGATTTGTTTGGACGCCCAGTGTTTCTCCCTTTGGTTTGATGTCAGTCTGAGCGTGGTCTGTGTTGTGTTGGCTGCTGATCTCAGTTGTTGCTGGAGCATCTGGAGTGTCTGGTGTCACGTCACGAGCGTTCTCTGAGAATGACCGTAGTCAAGCGTCAGGCTCAGTCTCCCGCCGGCGTCTCCAGTGAGGTGGAGGTGCTCAAGGCGCTCAAATCTCTCTTCGAGCACCACAAAGCCCTGGATGAGAAGGTACTGGCATCAGGAAGCTCACGTGTGTGCCGCTGGCGTGTTTGGGGTGTGCTTTACGTGTGGCGTGTTTGTTCTGATCAGGTGAGAGAGCGTCTGCGTGTGGCACTGGAGAGATGCAGCATGCTGGAGGAGCAGCTCACAGCCGCTCATAAAGAGGTGAGACCACACAGATCACAGCCTCACAGAACAGGCAGTGTTACAGTAATGTTAACGCTTGTCTCTGGCTTCTTGTAGCTGGTGTTTCTGAAGGAGCAGGGCTATCAGAAGAGGGTGATGATTGATGGGGCAGCAGAAGTGAATCACAGCTTTGATGCAGCACCAAACACGAATGGCAAGGTAAACACCACACGACCAAAACTTACATGCTGCAAAGAGACATGATAAGAGTAATTGATATGAATCGAGCAGTTTAATCTGAAGTCTTCTGAACAGGCATAATCGCTTTATAGGCTTGTATTTACATATAAACATAATCGTACATAGAGCCACTCTAAGTTCCGGCTCTTTCCAACACGACCTGAACAGCTGAAAAATAATGCTGCTTTGTTCCATTCTGTGATGCGCAGCTGTATTTTCAGCATCATTCCTCCAGTCTTCAGTGTCACATGATCTTCAGAAATCAGTATAATATGCTGCTTTATTAGCAATGCTGGAAACTGTATTTTTTGGAAAATGTGATACTTTTTTCTGGATTCTTTGATGAATAAAAAGTTCAAAAGAACAGCATTTATTCAAAATAGAAACCTTTTCTAACCATATAAGTCTTTACTGTCACTTTTTATCAGTTTAACACATCCTTGCTAAATAAAAGTTTTAATTTCTTTCAAAAAAGAAAGAAAAAAAAAACATACTTATCCCAATATATATATCTCAAATTTTCTTGAAGTTCAAGCATGGCTTTCTTTCTTTTCCTTCGACCTGAGAAACAGAAGCATAATGGTTTTTCCATGAAATGATTCACACGAAAGCGTTCTGTTGAACATACTGTCAGTTTCCTGAAGTCTTCACATTCCAGTGTAAAGCACAGTGTGTGTTCACAGCAGCGCTTGTCAGACGTCTCTATGGGTGCAGAGGAGGATTGTGGGAAGGACGGGGAGCTGCAGGAGGCGATGGACAGACAGAGTAAGGAGCTCCTGCACCTGAAGGAGCGTGTGGCGTCTCTCTGCAGCCACGTCGCTGAGCTGGAGGAGGATCTGGACACGGCCCGCAAAGACCTCATCAGGTCCGAGGACATCAACAGCCGCCTGCAGAGAGACTTACGAGAGGTACGACAGCAGAGCCGGCGTCCGCAGAGGAGCGCATCGAACGAGCCAGTTAGTGACCGCGTGCTTCTGTTGTTTCTCTCAGTCTCTGGCTCAGAAGGAAGACATGGAGGAGAGGATCACCACGCTGGAGAAGCGCTACCTAGCGGCTCAGAGAGAAGCCACGTCTGTCCACGACCTCAACGACAAACTGGAGAACGAGATCGCCAACAAGGACTCGCTGGTCTGCCAGGTCTGCAGCCCTATCATGTTATGCTTGTAGAAAACAGAACATTGTCACCGGGTGCTGTTACATTTATTCACTCAGTTACCCACAAACCAGCTGAAAAGCACCAGCTCATTCTCTATAACAAACACAGCCTGAGGTGTCTTCCTAATTTAACAACATTTACCAGTCATCAAATAATCATTACTGATTTAATTTTCAACAATTTAAGTAAAAAGTTGATTTGAAAAAATCTGTTTTATACTCTAAGCCAGTGGTTCTCAAACCTCTCCATGAAGTGCCCCCAGCTCTGCACATTTTGTATGTCTCCCTGTATCTGACACAACCACTTCAGGTCTTGCAGTCTCCACTATTGAGCTGATGAGCTGAATCAGGTGTGATAGCTGAGGGAGACATACAAAATGTGCAGGGCTGGGGGTACTCCAGGACAGGTTTAAGAACCACTGATCTAAGCAATGAAGTTTGAGTCGTCACTTGCTGCTGTCGGCCCGCAGTTTTGGGTTCTGGCTGTAATTCAGGCATGTGTGTGTGCATGCATGCACGTGTGTATGTATGTATGTATGTGTGTGTGTGTGTGTGTGTGTGTGCGTGTCTGAATGTGAGTGTGTGTGCGTGCGTGTTTGCGTGCGTGTGTGTGTGTGTTTGCGTGTGCGTGCGTGCGTGTATGCATGTGTGTGCGTTCGTGTGTGCGTGTGTGTGCAGATGGAGGACAAGGGCAGGCAGCTGCAGGAGCGTCTGGAGCTGGCAGAGCAGAAGCTGCAGCAGACCATGCGTAAGGCCGAGACGCTGCCGGAGGTGGAGGCAGAGCTGGCGCAGAGAGTCGTGGCCCTCACTAAGGTACGGCTCACACATGCTATCATCATGCTGTCAGCGGGCCACAGTCAGGCTGTGATTCCACTGTCGGCCTCCCAGGAACAAAGTCACACAGCCACACCATTCAGAGGACAGAAGCAGCTGTTTGTTTTCTTTTTGACCACTGATTAATGATAAAAATGTTACAGTGACAGTATTGTCGTCTTGTTTTTGTTTAGCGTGCACATCATGAAACTGTTTTTGATCTGTTTTTCATGTAAAATAGGACACGCACGTTCCCTCGTGGCTGCTCCTGTTTATTTGTGGCTCCACAAAACAAATCTATTTGGAGTTTCCTGTTTGTAACTTATACTGAACAGGGTTGGGCGATGTCTACAAAATTGGCATAGAACCACTGATCTATAATAGAGATTCATTATACAGTATATAGATCAGTGTATAGAACTCATTATAATCAGTGATGCTGTCTAATTATTTGTAGATCCTCAGTACCACTGACAAACATATAATCTTGTAAAATGTGTGGTAAGTACTGCTGCTCCATAAACAGAGTATATTCAATGCCAGGTATACTAGCGGCTCCCTGATGCCCGAGATATATATGATGTATAATTACCCAATGATATAACTGCAATGAAAATTCGAGATTAATTAGAGTAAAAAAAAAATTATTTAACTTAAAATGGTTTTTTCTGTTTTTCCAAAACTGCATCATGGCATTTGTTGCTGTATCAATACAGAAACATCCGTTTCGATACACGTCTCAGGAGCACGATGCCGGCTCAACATCGTGATGTCTATCAGCCATCGGCCCAACCTTAATACTGAAACGTCTGTTCAGTTTGTTTTGTGGTGTGAATATAATTTCATAACACCTGCATGTGATCCGAGTGTTTAACTCACACATTGGGTTTTATTTGTAAGTGTTGTGCGTTAAATGAAAAGCAGAGTTTAGAATCGCGTTCAGTTTATTGTTTGTTCACTGGAGTCGGCAGTTTGCAGTAAACAGCGTGAACGTCTTCAAGAGTATATGGACTGTGCACAGTTAGGTCCAGGTGGTTTTAGTTTGTTTAAATCCTGATCTGTTTACGGAAAAACACTTCTCAAAGCGTCTTCTGTGTGCGCGCAATATTAGACAACAGAATATGATTCTAATTTCGTCAGATTAATTTTTTCAACAAACCACTGAAAAAGAAAACTCAGCAAGCAACATGCAGGTTTGTTTCAAACACAGATGAAGCCGGAGACACCAGCTGTAATGATTGATGAAGTGAAATGCTGAAGGAATGATCATTCGTCTGCTAACGGAGTGTAAATGTTTGGCGGTGTGTGGTCCTGGCGTGAAGCTGCGTGCTTGTAGTGAGTTGGTGAATCACACAAATAGTTTATTTAGTGAAATGTGTGAGACGGACACAGATGTAGGAGGAACATCAGCGCAGACGGGAGGATCTGTGCGTTTAACAGAGTAACGAAGACACTGCAGTGTTTTTACCGTCTTGTCGTCTGGTGCCTTTTCTCCTTTTTAATTGTGTCACTTCTGCTGTTCATAGAGCTCAAGTCTTCCTCATGTTCCCCCTCTCTTCCTCTGTATATGACCGCAGCTCTGTGTGTCTGTGTGTGTCTCTCTCTCTCTCTCCTGTGTGTGTGTGTGTGTGTGTGTGTGTGTAGCGCTCTGCGTGCAGTGTCTCTCAGGACAGTCGCTCACAGATGAAGGTACACCAGCTCGCGCTGTCGTTCCGACTCGGGATGGACGTTTCAAGTCATTTTCTAGTCGAGTACTTGAGTCAAAAAAATCAGTTCAAAATGACTTGTGAATGCCACATTTAGTTGGTTAACACTTTAAAAATAGGCTGTTTTAACATCTTAACCTGGTAACAGCAGTGCAGAAACAGCTAAATATACTTTCCTCCTTAAACGCGGATCTGCATCTGCCCTTTTTCCTAGTCGTGTTTGTTGTGGAGCGAGTACTCGACTAGTCGGTTACTTGTGCACATCCCTGATTCTGCCTGATGATCGTCATGTGATTGTGATCTGGTTCATGCTGGCGTCTGTCAGGAGTCCATCATTCCACTCGTGTGAACCGAACACCGGTTGAGATCTTTCACACGTCGCTCTAACTGTCTTCACTAACTCCAGACGCAGCGCACCTTTCGCTCGTGAAAGTTGGGCTTGTTTTCTGTCGCAGCATGATGAACCGTTCTTTCGTTCTCATCTGTTGTAGTTTCTCATGCGTGTGTCTCTCGCAGGCGGAGGAGCGTCACGGGAACGTGGAGGAGCGTCTCAGACAGATGGAGGCTCAGCTGGAGGAGAAGAACCAGGAGCTGCTCAGGGTGAGTGATCTTCAGACCTCAGACTCACTCGCAGTGTAGTACGAACACAACAGCTGCTTTATTCGGATATGATGTTTTAAGGCACGTCAGCGAGAGAAGATGAACGAAGAGCACAACAAACGTCTGTCGGAGACGGTGGACAAACTGCTGTCTGAATCCAATGAGAGGCTGCAGCTGCACCTGAAGGAGCGCATGTCTGCGCTGGAGGACAAGGTGCGACTCAACATCCCTAGTGCTCAACCCAAATACAGTCAAGGCCGATGTATCAGCTGCATTTAATTCTCACTAAACACTGACCGCTGATCGGAGCTGATCCACGATCCGTACGCCCCACGGTTCGGCACGCATGTGATCCGCCCATTAATTGAAAAATGTGACCACAATAGAGAGAAAGTTTATCATTTGTTGGTGATTACACACTCAAGCGGTTTTGAACCATTCCAGCGCAAGAAGAGGTAGAAGAGAACTGGGCCCGTGTTCTTAAAGATTCTAAGAATCCTCTCAGAGAGCTCCTAATTTAGTTTTAAAATTTCTATGTAGGAGTCATCGCTTCAGAGTGATTCAGGACCAATCTGAGAGCGTTGAAATATTTATTACATTGAAATATTTTTTTTTTCTTGCTGATCCGTGACTCAAAAACCCTAATATGATCCGAACCGTGAGTTTTGTGATCCGTTGAACCACTAGTTCTCCATCTTCATTAGTCATTAATAAGTGCTCTGGTTAGTTACAGCGAACACTTCCTTTTTATTCATATTTTAACTCTATATCAGTCGACCTCTACACGCAACGGTTTGACTCCGTTTGTCTCGTGTGTGTGTGTGTGTGACGCAGAACGCTCTGATCCGGGATCTGGAGCACACCAAGAAGCTGATAGAAGAGGCTCATCATGAGAAGGTCAGTGTGTGCCGCCCACCCACTCGTGATCCGCTGTGATTTCTGTTTGCTCACGAGTGTTGACCTGTGACCTCAGGAGCAGCTGCTCATCCAGATCGAGAGCATGAGGGCCGAACACGAGCGCGGCCGCAGCAGGAGCAACTCTCTGCTGCATCATGGGTAACTCCAGGACTCTAATGAGAATCCACCTGCTCGTTCTGCTCTGTGCGGTGCACTGATGTTGGCTTTATTTCCGCAGGCGCTCTCACGCGAGCGGCACGCCGGACTTCAGGTACCCGGTGTCGGTGTCGTCAGCGATGGACAGTCACTGCAGCGGCGCGCTGGTGCTCAGACGACCGCAGAAGGGCCGTGTGTCTGCGCTGGGAGACGAGCCCTTAAAGGTGAACATCACCCACAAAACACACGCTTCTGTACCTTGAGCATCTAAAATATTAGCCCCATCGAGACAGACAAATACATCTGCGGTGATGAAACCCGCTCAGATTTATTCTCTGTGGAGCGGTGCGTTCTGTGATTCTCATGAGTTCAGTCACATATAAACATAATGGACTTGGAATACTAATACATTCATAGCAGTGATATTTTAGTGTCTCTGAGATACTGTTCTAGTTTTTATTAATATGTTGAATCAATTCTTTATTTTTATATTTTCCCTTTCCACTTTAATTTAAATTGGGATTTTTTTTTTGTCATTTTTAGTAGTTTTTTTTTTTTGTATAGTTATTAGTACATCAAATTAAACTAAATTAAAATGAGAAATGTTGCTTTGTTGATTTTTATTTTATTTTAATTGGTTTATTTTATTCAAGTAATACTTCTTATGGTTTTAATTTGTTTTAGTTAACTACAATAACCGTGATTCATATTTTATTTAATAAAATAATAATAATAGCCTACTTATTTATATCCTGTTTGATAACAGGAAAATTGATGGGCTGTCTTGTTTTTTATCAGTCAAAATAATGGATGTCATTTTAAAATTGTGGAAACCAGCAGAAATAAGTTATTTGGTCTACTGCTAGTGTTTCGTGTTCGTGTGCTGTGTGTCGTACCGTCAGGTGCAGACGCTGGACGAGCAGGAGTGGGACCGGCTGCAGCAGGCTAATGTTCTGGCTAGCGTGGCTCACGCGTTTGAGAGCGACATGGACGTGTCAGACGTGGAGGACGACAGAGAGACGGTCTTGAGCTCCATGGAACTCCTGTCTCCTGCTGGACAGGCAGACGCTCAGACGCTCGCTCTGATGCTGCAGGAGCAGCTGGATGCCATCAACAACGAGATACGGTAACGCACTTCCCACAATCCCTCACTCCTCTCACTTGACGGCCTGGGCTGTGTTTGGAATCGTACTAACTAGGGCTGCCACAGTATGAGCTTTTCACGATACTGGTGTAGTATCGCCATTCGACACTATACAGGATATAACTGTCTCTCACTCACTCACTCACTCACACACACACACACACACACACACACACACACACACACACACACTCACTCACTCACTCACACTCACTCACTCACACAGACTCACTCACTCACTCACTCACTCACTCACTCACTCACTCACTCACTCACTCACTCACTCACTCACTCACTCACTCACTCACTCACTCACTCACTCACTCACTCACTCACTCACTCACTCACTCACTCACTCACTCACTCACTCACTCACTCACTCACTCACTCACTCACTCACTCACTCACTCACTCACTCACTCACTCACTCACTCACTCACTCACTCACTCACTCACTCACTCACTCACTCACTCACTCACTCACACACACTCACTCACTCAC
>NW_015505450.1:252466-254158 GCF_001515645.1 Sinocyclocheilus grahami | reverse complement strand
CTCACTCACTCACTCACTCACACTCACTCACTCACTCACTCACTCTCACTCACTCACTCACTCACTCACTCTCACTCACTCACTCACTCACTCACTCTCACTCACTCACTCACTCACTCACTCTCACTCACTCACTCACTCACACTCACTCACTCACTCACTCACTCACTCACACAGACACAGACACGCAGAGAGAGATAGATGCATGCCACAGGAATGTTGTTAAAGTGAAATTTGACATGCTAGGTTTAAACATTTTTTGTTTGTTTAATGTTTTGAAGTCAATATAACAGATAGCATTTTGTGAAAGTAGCATCTCTGATTTAAAGTTTGTTAGCAAAGATGGCTTTAGTCTTGGTAAGTTTGATTCATTTTCCTGTGCACAAATGCATCATGGGCTGAGCGAAAGGCATTTCCATCACTGACACTTTCATGTATTCAGAATAAAGACTACAGTGATCGCTTACATGCATGTATCGGCTTATTACAGGGTTTTTGTGTGAACATTCTCCATGTGGACGTACTCTGTTGTGACACTGACTTGCAACCAAATAATCTCTTTATAATCGCATTGATGGCTCAGCCAGATTGAAAAGCCCTTATATAAACATTGATTGAAGTCAAATGAAGTCAGATTGAAACAGCTGATGTAGACCTGAAATAATCTGAGCAACAGGAAAAAATTAAGCATGTTAACATTTGAATATCTGATTCAAAAGTACCTTGTGTTGTGTGCCTATGTTTGCCTACAGTTTACGCATAGATTTATGTATTTGGAATGTGTGCATGTTTATTTATGTCTCACTAACTGGTCTGTGGATGAACCGAATATTTACTAAATGTTCTAAAAAAAAAAAAAAAAAAAACAGCTTTTCTGACATGCATGTCATCTTTTTCATTAGATGTCATCAAGGCAAAAACAGCAGTTATACCGGCAGTAGCTCCACTGATGACATCATTATGAGCGTTTTGTTCGCAGTACATAAATGCACATGTGATTGAATATGAGAATCAGTTTGCAGTGTTGGCTGCTTGAAACGATTCTTCCTAATTATTGAGATGTCAGAGTCATAAAATGCTGAGATGTCCAGATGCTGTGCGCTGATGTGGTGCTCCTTGGATCGGGTGTTGTTGTTGAGGTGAGTGTGTTTGTGTGGCTGCAGGATGATCCAGGAGGAGAAGGAGTGCACCGCGCTGAGAGCCGAGGAGATCGAGAGCCGCGTGGGCAGCGGAGATGATCTGGGCAGCCGCTTCCGCTCCATGACATCCCTCCAGCCCTCCTTCCACAGCTCCTCTCCGCCTGGATCCGGTCACTCCACGCCCCGCCGGCCCTCACACAGCCCCAGCAGAGAGCTGGACCGCATGGGGGTCATGACCCTGGTGAGCCGTGTGCTCCGTGAGCACGGTGTAGTAATGTGTGTGTGTGGAGTGTAGTAATGTGTGTGTGTGTGTGTGTGTGTGTGTGTGGTGTGTGTGTGTGGAGTGTTGTGATGTGTGTGTGTGTGTGTGTGTGTGTGTGGGGTGTGGTTGTGTGTGTGTGTGTGTGTGTGTGGAGTGTTGTAGTGTGTGTGTGTGGAGTGTTGTAGTGTGTGTGTGGAGTGTTGTAGTGTGTGTGTGGAGTGTAGTAGTGTGTGTGGAGTGTAGTAGTGTGTGTGGAGTGTTGTAGTGTGTGTGTGTGTGTGTGTGTGTGTG
>NW_015505450.1:237611-250878 GCF_001515645.1 Sinocyclocheilus grahami | reverse complement strand
GTGTCTGTGTGTCTCTGTGTGTGTCTCTGTGTGTGTGTGTGTGTCTCTGTCTGTGTGTGTGTGTGTGTGTCCAGCGCCGGGCTGCAGGACGGAGCGGGCAGTAATCCCAGCAGCAGCAACAGCAGTCAGGACTCACTCAATAAAGGAGCCAAGAAGAAGAGCATCAAGTCCTCCATCGGCCGACTGTTCGCAAAGAAAGAAAAGGCTCGACCCAGTCCGCTGGGGAAAGAGTCTCCTGGGCCAGGTGTGCCATCATCCACACCTCATCAGGGTTCAATGCTCCAAAGCCTATTTTCACACTATTATGTTCTTGCATCGTTACATTCAGCCCCATGTTCTCATCACTGCAATGAGACGATGAGTTTAACTGCCTCATTTAAATGTCAAATATCGCAGTAATGAGAATGAACGATACGGGTCGATACACAATACTGAACTCACGATACAATACTCTCATAATACTGTGAACAAAGACAAAATTAAAAAGGGATTTAAAATGGGATTTGGGAATGGGAAATTTAAAATGGGATTTGATAAACAGCATAAAGAAGCAAAACACTTTAATAAGGTCCCACTAGTTAATGTTGGTTAATGCATTAAAGGGATAGTTCACCCAAAAATTTTAATCCTGTCATCATTTACTCAACCCTGTAAAAGTTTATATCTTCTGTTGAACACAAAAGTTGATGGTCTCCGTTGACTTCCATTGTATTTTTTTCCATACTGTGAGAGTCAGTGGGGAGAATCAGCTGTTTGGGTACCAACGTTCTTCAAAATATCTTCCGTGTTCAACAGAAAAAACAAACTCATACAGGTTTGGAATAACCTGAGGGTGAGTAAATAATGACAGAATTTCATCTCATCTCTTTAACTAACAATGAGGAAAACATTTGTTACTTTATTTTTTTATTTTTGTCAAGTACAACTGTTTATTGTTAGTTCGTGTTAGCTAAGGTCCAGTAAACATTAACAGATACAACTTTTGTATTTTACGATGTGTTAGTAAATGTTGAAGTTATAACATTAAGATTGAGAAGCGCTTTAGAAGGATTTTCAATCTTAGTTATGTTAACTAATATAGTTAACTGATGTTAACAAATGGAGCCTTATTGTAAAGTGTTACCAAGCACTATTCATAAAATGACATAATTGGTATTACAACATCAAGGTTGAACTTGAATGATCTTGGGTTTGGACTAATGCGCAGAGATATAGAAATATTCATGATTCTGCTTAGCTGAAAATACTTTGTGAGATACATGCACTCGGTCACCGATACAACAGATATTTGGGGTTACAGTTTCCCACTGTTATTATCATACATCATATTCAGCATTATATATAGTAGTTTAATAGTTTACAGCTAGTGTTAAGAAGAGATTCAGACAGTATACATGATACTACTGTTCCTCCACTGCAAGCCAAACACTCGAGAGAACAAGCTGATGTGATGGTGTGTTTGTGTGGATCAGCGCTGGCAGGTTCGCCTGATGGAGGAGGTGCACAGGACGCCATGACGCTCGGGAAGATGGGCGGCCCTGCAGAGAAGAACCGAAAGCTGCAGAAGAAGTGAGTGACGCATCAGTAGCGTTTGAAACGAGAAGTAGAAATGAGTCCGGTCAGTTGATCTCGAGTTCAGTTCGTCTTCACTGACTGTCATGAGTAATGACGATGCTTTCCCGTCTGTTTTAGTTTTGTTGTTTGTTGTTAAACGTGTGGTCAGTCTCCCAGCAGAAGATGATGTGTCATGATTCATGTCTCAGTGGCTCATTCTGCTTGTGTTCCCTCCTCTCTCCTCACACACTCTTCCCACGCCTCACTCATAGCCCAAAGTCAGGGTAAGTGACCACAGACCGTCTCGGTGATGTTGGAGCGGTAAAGCGTGATGAAAGCACCTGCACGTCTCATGCTTGCTGTGATGCACTTCAGCTCTACTAACATCTGACCTTTACAGACTCGATTTCACCCGCTGCATCTGCTCGTCTAACGCTTCAGATGAGCAGTTGATAACCAGTGGTGTCAGAACTGTTGGTTAATTCCTAGATTGATGCATGGATGTATTTAGTGATCAGCGCTGCAGAGGAGTCGGTGAAGAGCGTTAGCTGTGAGCACAGAAGGGAACGTGAAACTGTCATGTGTTAGAAAGATGAGCGTATCTTCTAGAAGCAGTTGTGAGAGTTTGTGGTTAAAAGCAGGGATGCACTGACATTTCAACTGGTCGGAAATGGCACAGGTGACCAGAAACTGATGCTTCTTTCACATGGAAAAATGCAGAATGCATGTGAAATGATCCAGGTTTAGTTGTATCCAGTGAAAAGGAGACGGGACATGGTTGATGATCTGCTCGAGGAAGAACACTAGCTGTCGGGACCGGCCTCTGCTGAAGTGCATTATGGGTCTCAGAGCCTCGTTCAGGACCAAATGCTTCTCTTCATTCTTCGGCATGACGTGATGCATGTTTATCTGCATTCTCCTTTCCTCTTAATGCTTCAGTAGCTGCATAACCTGATATTATGCAAAAAGAACGAACATGAGAATGTGATTTGGTGTTTTGGGTGCATTTGAAACTTCGCCTTCGAAAGGTGTCCTGCTGCTTTCTCTGCGTTTTGGCATGATGAAAACATGTTTCCTAACATCTTGTTTAGAGAAGAATGAAGAAAGTGTGTCTGTGAGGAATATTTGCCCCAGCGTGTGCAAGCATAGGTTCAAGATTCACCGTCTATCATGACCGAAAGTGATAGTTCTCTCAAAAATAGGAAAATAAATCTAACTTGCTCCCCCTTTTATCAGTAAAGATGCATCGTTTCGCATGTGATGAAGACACTGAATCCCAGGTTGTTCAGGCGAGGTATTGCACTGATTTGATGGTGGAAGTGAAGAGGTCTGGACACTTTCTCTTGCTAACCCAGCTGCTGTTTCCCCTCTGCACGCATCTCTCATTCTCTGTCTGTGTGACTCCATCTGGGTTCTGCTCTCATGTGCATATTATCATTCTGACATGTTTGTACCATAAAGCGTGCTCTTTGCACATGCATGCGTGCTCATGATGTCTTGTTTGTGTTTTCAGACATGAGTTGCTGGAGGAAGCCTGTCGGCAGGGTCTGCCCTTCGCTCATTGGGACGGTCCCACGGTGGTGGTGTGGCTTGAGGTACAGACACATCTACAGTACAGCTGAGCTTCACATCTGTGCTGCATCATCCAGTCGCAGTAGCAGATCAGTGTTTCCATTACAGCTGTGAATCAGCATGACTGTGGTATTTCCTCATGTATGTGACTTCTGGTAGTTCCTAACGAGAAGGCAGTTGCAGTTTCATTTGTGTGTGGCACAGGGAGGGTTTGATCACGAGTAAGTGGAAGCACAAGCGTGGCAGTTTGCCCTGATACTGTAAGGCTTGAGGTTCTCATTGGCCCGTGTTGTTGTTGTTGTGTTCTCTCAGCTGTGGGTCGGGATGCCTGCGTGGTATGTAGCGGCCTGCCGTGCTAATGTGAAGAGCGGAGCCATCATGTCTGCTCTGTCTGACACCGAGATCCAGCGCGAGATCGGCATCAGCAACCCTCTTCACCGCCTCAAACTACGCCTCGCCATTCAGGAGATCATGTCTCTCACCAGCCCGTCAGCGCCACCTACCTCCAGAACGGTAGGAAACACCCGTTAAATAACTCTCGAATATATCCTGCAACGTTATCACAGGTGGAACCTGCCAGACATCAACACATGGAGGTTTTCTTCTCAGATCAGTCTAGAAAACAAGCTTCACGCTCCTAGAAACTGAAGTAGGTTAAAGGGATAGTTCACCCAAAAATGAAAGTTCTGTCATTAATTACTCGCCCTCATGTCGCTCCAAACCCGTAAGACCTTCGCTCATCTTCAGAACACAAATGTAGATATTTCTGATGAAATCCCAGAGCTCTCTGACCCTGCAGAGACAGCAACAGAACTGACACGGAAGAGAAGAAATTGTTGAATAAAGTCGTTATTTTAGTTTTCTTTGCACACCAAAAGTATTCTCGTTGCTTCATAGCATTTCGGTTAAGCCACTGATGTCACATGGACTATTTCAACGATGTCCTGTGCTGGCAAAATTAGTCACAATGAGCAATTTTTCAAAAATGAGTTATTTTAATTTTCACATTCAGATTAAAAGATCTTCAGAATGATGTATGATTTGTTGGAATCATTTTTTTTTTATTTGATCTTTGTTATTATAAGAACAGATGCAAAAAAAAAGCAGTAGAACAAATATAAGAAAGAAACAAATAATGCATTACCTTTTTCATTTTACATCTAAAAGCATTCAAGAAAAACTAAATAATCAAATGTAAAAATTCCTTTACTGTGTTTATTACAAATAAACTTGAGTATTAAAACTACAAAAGCAGTTCAATCAAGAGCAGCGAGTGGTTCTTTTATTGTTAGATTAGCATTAATGAGGCAGACCCACTGTAATGCACGGATCTAATATAATGTTACACATCAGATGTTTTTCCCCTAACGTTCACTTAAGACAACCGATTATGTTTGCGTGAATACTGTGTATGTGTGTATGTTTATCGGGATCACACGCTTCGGATGACAGTCAGCGTGAGGAGCGAACGAAGAAAAGGTACTCCTTTCAGAAAACGTACAAATAAAGATCATTTTAGATGTTTCATTATTATTTGGAGCATTGGGATCGCTAGACGAGGGCTTAATGAACTCATTTTTGTGAAAACCTCAAATTTGACTAAAATGTTTCACTATTTTTTTTTTTTTGCCTGTAGCTCAAAATGATCCCGTCACTTTCTGACTGGTGTTGCCAGCACGGCTCACATATCTTCATTTGTGTTCTGAAGATGAGCGAAGGTCTTACGGGTTTGGAGCGACATGAGGGCGAGTAATTCATGACAGAACTTTCATTTTTGGTGAACTATCCCTTTAATGTCGAGTGTAGGGCTGCACAGTTACTCGAACTAAAACTGAAATCATTGATTGAGCGTTTCGGAGCGACTCGGTTCACAGTAAATGCTTCACATGAACTGCTCTGAGCTCGAGTCGCTTTAACATGATTTTGAGAACACAGCATGAACCAAACATCTTCACAAACGTGTGATCAGAAACGTTTATCAATGAAAGAGAAGCTTTAGGGGCTTCCTGCAGACTTTATTTAAGCCCTTAAGGCTTCTCAATATTAGTGTTATATTTTCAAACTCGTAATGTAAAATAATTTATTTTCATAAATACGAAATTTTCTTATTTTACAGTGAAATATTTTGAATATTAGTAATATTTTGTTTCTGTGTAGTAATTTGTATGTTTTATTTAGTTGTAATAATAATAATGATGTTTATTTTTATTCATATTATTATTACTACTATAATTTTAAAGCTATATTGATAAGGGATCAGAACATTTTGGTGAAATACTCAGGTTTCTGGCCTGAGACTGTTTATGGGTAAACAGCAGAAGAACTAGCGATAAGAGTAAACGTGGTAAAGCTTGTGCTGTTCCTGTGGGAACACAGTTGCAGTTTCAGTGGAATGTGGCACAGGGAGAGGCTGATGAGGAGGAAGTGAAAGCTCAAGTGTTTGTAATGCCGTCAGTCTCGAGGTTCTCATTGGCCCGTGTTGTTGTTGTTGTGTTCTCTCAGCTGTGGGTCGGGATGCCTGCGTGGTATGTAGCGGCGTGCCGTGCTAATGTGAAGAGCGGAGCCATCATGTCTGCCCTGTCTGACACCGAGATCCAGCGCGAGATCGGCATCAGCAACCCTCTTCACCGCCTCAAACTACGCCTCGCCATTCAGGAGATCATGTCTCTCACCAGCCCGTCAGCGCCACCTACCTCCAGAACGGTAGGAAACACACGATCCATTAAAGAACCCTCTAATATATCAGCGCTCGGTTCCTGGAGGTTTTGCTCTCAGATCAGTCTAATAGAAACTGAAGCAGAGTGTGTAGAGCTGCGTGATCAATCCACATCATGGCATCACTCAGCGATGATCGGATCCTAAAGGCTGTGATGTAGTGTTTCAGAGCGACTCGGTTCACCGTAAATCATGCATCTGCTCTGAGTCTGAGTCGCTTTCACATGCATTTGGGAACTCATCATGAGCCAACCATCTTCACAAACGTTTATCAACAAAAGAGAAGATTCAAAGGCTTCCAGCAGTTTTCCATCAAAACTAAAGTTTGATGAAAATTAAATTAAGACCGCAATAAATATTAGTATTATAATTTTACACTAGTACTTTTTTTTTTGTTGCTATTTTACAGTGAAATATTTCTTATTTTGTTTCTGTGCAGTAATTGGTGTAGTTTTATTTAGTAGTAGTAGTAGTAATAATAATTATTAATAGCATCATTATTACTATAATTTATAGCCATATTGATACATAACAACATTTTGGCCAAATTTGCAGCCCTATAAACAACCACAACAAACTTGGAATTTTTTTATCACGTTTTAAATCAAATTTTTTGCCAGATCATCTGAGGGTTATTTGATTCATTAGTTCAGGCGTCTCGTTGTGAAATCCTCAGGTTTCTGGCCTGAAACTGATATTGGTAAACTTTACCACGCTTCTGCTGCTCCGGTTGGTTTTTACCGTAGTACGTGTCTGTTCTCTCGCACGCCTCACACATTAACCCCTGATGGGATGTTTGTGATCGCTTTACTAATGTTCCCGCAGCTCAATAACAGACTCTTCTGCTCTCCTAATGTCTTCTTTCACTCCGTCTTTCCTCACTCACGGATTTCTGTAGTCTTCTGGAAATGTCTGGCTCACACACGAGGAGATGGAGAGTTTGGCCGCCACGCCACTCACGGTCAGTCACTGTCAGCGTCACGCTAATGCTAATGCGTGTTTGTGCTTCGCTGCTCGCTGTGATCGCCTGCATGCAGCGCTGATGATTAACTGTGTCACGTTATGTTTCTGTTCCACTACTGACTCACCTCTGCTCCACATGCTAACCTGCTAACACCAGGAGGATGAGGAGGGCAGCTGGGCCCAGGTTTGAACCTCAGTCTTTCTCTTTTATCTGTGTTGGAGGACATGAATCGTGAAACTCGTTCAGGTCACGTTTCACTTCACCATCAGACCAAAACAACTCAGAAGTATTTAGTTTTGGGCAAATGCAGCCCGTTCAGATGTTTAGCAGGAAATCCAGTTGTTTTTGAGTCTGAGATGTGACCTGGATGTGCAGTTCTTCATCATGTTAGGCAACATCTGCTGGTCTTTATCTTTGAAATCCATGTGTTTCTGGATCACACTGATGATGGTTTTATCTCAAGACAGGAGGATGATTCTCTAACCTAATGTGGTTATGATCAATCTGAGTGTATGGAGTTGTTGTTGTTGTATAGTGTTATGTTTTTAGGTGAGTCGTGTTCTGACTGAATGTGTGTGTGTTCACACTCAGACTCTGGCGTATGGTGACATGAACCACGAGTGGATCGGTAACGACTGGCTGCCGAGCCTCGGTCTGCCTCAGTACCGCAGCTACTTCATGGAGTCGCTGGTGGACGCTCGTATGCTGGATCATCTGACCAAAAAAGACCTGCGCAGTCAGCTCAAAATGGTGGACAGCTTCCACAGGTCAGTCCTGAGCACCAAAACACCGCCTGGTTTCCCACTGTCTGGCCTCCAGAAGTACTTTCCCCATCGATTACTATTTTAAATTGAGTTTAAGCCCTGAACTGAACAGCCAGCCTGTTTATTTTGTAGGTACAAGGTGTGTACCTAATGTACATCGAGTACTTTCACACATTCACACCTCGTCCAGAACACAGAGATCAGGTGTGAACAGAACCTGAAATGCAGCTAAATCACTTCTGGCAGTTTTCCCGGGATGGGAGGTTAATAACCATTTCGATATTATGAGAGAACAAGGCTAGGATTGCCGGTGTGGAGGTGTTAACGTGAGACGTCTGCGATGAGCCAATCGCTGTTTACAGTAACGCCCGTCACTCAACGGCAAATTGAACAGATTATGAATTCTGGGCGGATGAAGGTCAGATCAGTGACATTGCAGAGTTTACCGGTGTTTGAGAGCTGAAGTTAACCGAAAAGTCAATTCCATCTTATGGTCATTTTTAATGTGTGTAACTACATTATAACCGAATCCAAATCAGCAGTGCAGTTATATTAAACACCATGTTTTAACTGCATAAAAATAGTTTGTGAATATCAGGAAACCGACTCATTACAACCTCTGCAGTGCTTCATGGGAGAGAGTGGTTTCTGTGGTGTGTGTGTGTGTGTGTGTGTGCGTGCGTGTGTTTGTGTGTGCATGTCTGAATATGTGTGTGCATGTGTGCGCGTGTGTGTGTGTGCGAGTGAGAGAGTGTGCATGTGTCTGTGTGTGTGCATGCGTATGTGTGTGTGTGTGTGTGCGTGCGTGTGTTTGTGTGTGCATGTCTGAATATGTGTGTGCATGTGTGCGCGTGTGTGTGTGTGCGAGTGAGAGAGTGTGCATGTGTCTGTGTGTGTGCATGCGTATGTGTGTGTGTGTGTGTGAGTGTTTGTGTATCTTGAGTGAGTGAGTGAGTGTGTGTGAGTGTTTGTGTGTGTGTGTTGTTGCAAAGATAATCAGTTTCTCTGACTAGAAGAGCAGTGTTGTTTGGCTGCTGAACCCTGCTGCTGGTGCTCTCTCGCTCTGCAGGAACAGTTTTCAGTGTGGCGTGATGTGTTTGAGACGACTGAACTACGACAGGAAAGAGCTGGAGCGGAGGCGTGACGAGTCCCAGGTGGAGGTCAAAGGTGAGCGTGTTGGTCTGCGTCTCTGTGCTGTGTGTGTGAGTGTGTGCTGACGCTGCTGCCGCTGCAGATGTGCTGGTGTGGACGAACGAGCGCGTGCTCAGCTGGGTCCAGGCCATCGGGCTGAAGGAGTATGCTGGGAATCTTCTGGAGAGCGGCGTTCACGGATCGCTCCTCGCTTTAGACGAGTCCTTCGACCACAACGCCTTGGCGCTGCTGCTGCAGATCCCTACACAGTGCACTCAGGTGAGACGCACGCACATAACGGCATACTATGTAAAACATTTAATCTGGATCCGGATGGGGTGGGCGATGTGGCAAAAATATCAAATCACGATTCTGTCATGTCGGTTTTACTATTTTTGTCTGAGCAGCACAGCCAAACTAATTTCCCTGTTTTAAAAACAAAGCCTTACAAGGTAACAAAATATAAACAGACATTTAGGCCAAAATAGTCGAAGATAAAAATCTTTGTGCTTAAATTTTTTAATAACAAAGATAAAATAATGACAGATACACATTACAAATATACAAATAAAACGAGCTTTATTTTTCAGGTACAGTAGGTGTATCTAGCAGTAGCACTCAAGAAACTGAATGAACAAATATCAAAATAAATAATAAAAGCACTAAATAATAAAATAAAACACTTTACTCACTCTCAATCTCAAGCTGTTTTAAACCTGAGTGAGTTTCTTTCTTCTGTGGAGCATAAGTAGTTTTGAAGAGTGTGGGAACGAACAGCTGCTGGTCTTCAGTGACTTCCACAGTGGTTTTTCTTACTATCAAAGTCAGTGGAGATCAGCAACTGTTGGGTTATCCACGTTCTTCGGAATATCTTCTTTTGTGTTCTGCACCAGAAAGAAATGAATACAGGTTTGGGACAACATGAGAGTGAGTAAATAATGAGTGATGTGTAATTTTTGGCTGAACTCTCCCTTTAATGACAAGCGGCAGCATGTTTAGTGCTATTAGTCTGCTGTCACGTTAGGAGCTGCACACATCTGTTTCTCTCTCAACTCTTTACTTTCACTTAAAGGTGCACTAAGTGATTCTTGAATAACGCTTTTGACCACAGTGTCGGACCGAGTCCCGAAACACACTCGCAGCCAATCAGCAGACCCACCATCGTCGCTGGCAGGGTTGTATACGCAGGTGTGGGCGGAGTTATCAAAATAGGGGCGAGGTCCTGTTGGGGTCTGGGCGAGTTTGTTTTGGTGCTTTCAGATATCAACATCGTTTGGCAAAAATCACTCAGTGCAGCTTTAAGACATAATCAGCTGTGTTTATATGTAACGCTTGTGTGTTTTTGACAGTATTAGTGCAATCAGACGTGTCCAGTAATCAGGCGCTGTTTGACAGGATTTTCAGTTCACACGCTTCACGCACTCAGAATAAGCACATGTCAGAACAGCACACAATAATATTGTTTTGCAGATATATAACCCATATATCTGCAATAACCCTGCAGTCTATAAACAGGTAATCCATGTTTTCAAAGAAGCATTGGATTGGATCGGCCTGATGCAGACTTGTCCAGATTATCAAATCCGCATCTTCCGTGCTCTAAATAGGACTACATGTCACACTATAGGTTACTAGCTGTGTAAAGATCAACAGGCAGAACAGTCAGCGTTGGGTCATTTTATTCCTTAAGCAACTCATTCATGAGCGTGAGAGTGTTGTGCTCTGATGGCTGATGTGTGCGGCACAGTAGAAAGTCCTGTTGACGTGTTGTGGTCAGTATGTTGTTTTGTGCAGAGATGCAGATGTCACACTTCAGTAAATGTCAGTGCTATGTGTCCGCAGTCGAGGGCGGTACTGGAGCACGAGTACAGCCGTCTGTTAGCCGCAGGAACGGAGAGGAGACTAGAGGAGGTGAGTTCAGTCCGCTCGTCAGTCTGTGTATCATATCTGAGCACTTCACATCACAGCCGTTTCTCCACAGGATGATGACAAGAACTTCCGCCGCGCGCCATCCTGGAGGAAGAAGTTCCGGCCCAAAGACGTGCGCGGAATGAGTGTGAGCTCCGCCGACACACTGCCTGCTAGCTTCAGAGTTAGCGCTGGAGACGCGTCCTCCGCCGCCCTGCTGACCAAGAAATCACAGCTGGATGGTACGAGTGATTGGCTGTTATCAGTGTGTGTGTGTGTGTGTGTGAGAGAGAGAGAGTGTGTGTGTGTGTGTGTGTGTGTGTGTGTGCGAGAGAGTGTGTGTGTGAGAGAGTGTGCATGCGTTCGTGTGTGCAAGAGTGTGTGTGTGAGAGAGTGTGCATGCGTTCGTGTGTGCGTGTGTGTGCGTGTGTGACTAATGCGTGTGCTGTGGCGCTGCAGGAGGTGTGAGTGTTCAGCGTCTGGATTCAGCTGCTGTCAGAACCTACTCCTGCTGATCGTCTCAGGTGAGTCTCCATCACATGATCTGAACACGAGCCTCTTCAGAGCCTTCCTCTCGTTTACTGCTGAACGAGTCTTTGAAAGACCATGGAAATACATCAGTTAATCAAGCGTTTTATTCAATGAAAACAAATGGTACAAATGTTCTATTATTTGACCAATTGTAAATTTGTATTGCGTTTTGTTTCTGAAATCTGAACGTGCTGAATGATGTCCAGAGGTTCTTCTGAAGCTCTTAAAGGAACCTGCGGCTGCTCTGACGGGACGACTGCAGTCTCTCAGATACATCTGGCCCATATTTAAAGCCAGCATGCATAGTAGTCTCCATTAGTAGACAAGGCATCTGGTTGGCGCTCGTGTTCAGCTCTGGTTGCTTTGTGAAGGTGTTCTGGTGTTTCTAGCACTCGTTCAGCACAAACACATGCTCTCAGAAACACTTCTGCTCCAGCTGCCCGTTTGCTCTCACATGTGCTTTCTGAACAGCACTCAGAATCATAACAGTTCTTACCTGTTGTTGTTATTATAGTCCGTTCTTCGTGCTTCTGCTGTGGGATTCTGACGAATGAAATCCTGCTGAACCGATATGTTCTCATTCTCGAACTCGAGAATAAAGTTACAAATATTTTGCATTCCCAGAAATACTGATAATGTTCTCATCTCTTTTTCTTAAGATTGTTCTAAAGACAGAACTTTGATTTTGAATTCCTGAAAAGATTGTTCGTAAAGATCATTTTAATATTGAGCATTACAGCATAACTCTAGCCATAAAGACGTTGCATATTACTATTACTGCTGTGAAGCGAACAGGACTTCATCTTCAGCACATAACATCACTAAAGCCTGTCCCTTCCTCCTCCTTTAGAAAATAGTTGAGATATTTCAAGAACGGCACTTCTTGAGAGGAAAATTCTTCTGAACTTCTTAGACTTTATCTTAAGGTTTTAACTTCTTTCTTAAGAATGTGCATGTGTATCGCTCTCATTCCCGTGGTATTTCCAGTTCCTGTGCGCCGGTGACGTGCCGTGTGTGTTTGGTCCTGCAGGTGCAGCAGAAGCAGACGAGGCCCGTCAGGCTGGGGTTTCGGAGGATGAGGATCGGTTTGGTTTCTGTCGCGGACCCGTGATCCGTCAGAGCTCTGTCAGCGTCTGCCAGCAGAAACGTTAGATTTGACGCCTCTATTCATGTAAACCGAGGGTCGTTCACTAATTTAGCAGTCTCGTATCGACTTTTGCTTGATTTTATTTGGTCACCTTTTAATTCTGGCGTCCTAATCCAGTTCAACTCTTTTAGCTGTAATTTATGTATCACAAGTCCAAAGTTTGTACATTTCCATCTGTAGACGTAATCTAACTTTTATCATTCTCTGTGAGTATTTTTATCCGCTACTTATTCCTTTTGTTTAATTCATCTGGCTAAAAGTACTTTGTGTGATTTATCTTAACTTTGCTCTTCTCTTAATTGATTTTCCTCTGTTGATTGTGAGAAAGTGGCCCGAATCAATGGCGTTGCGTGAATATCTGGGTTGGTACGTGTTTTATATCCTCTGATACCAAATCAAACCCTTTGGATAAGCCATAATTTGTAATAATTATGAGGGCTATTTTTAATACATCTTTCTACAGATGTGATCATGATGCAAGGTTTTTCTAGCATCTGTTTCTGAAAGTCGCTGTTTATCCATTCCCTGTGCTGCGTTAGAGGTGTGTGTGTGTGTGTGTGTGTGTGTGTGTGTGTGTGTGTCTGAGTGTCTGACAATGAGTGAGTGAGTGTGTGTGAGACTGTGAGTGAGTTACTGTGTGTGTCTGTGACAGTGAGTGAGTGTGTGTGAGTGTGTGTGTGTGTGTGTGAGAGAGTGAGAGTGTGTGTGTGTGTGAGAGCGAGAGTGTGTTTGTGATGTGTGTGTGTGTGAGAGCGAGAGTGTGTTTGTGATGTGTGTGTGTGTGAGAGCGAGAGTGTGTTTGTGATGTGTGTGTGTGTGAGAGCGAGAGTGTGTTTGTGATGTGTGTGTGTGTGAGAGAGAGAGAGACTGACAGTGTGTGTGTGTGTGTCTGAGTGTCTGACAATGAGTGGGCGAGTGTGTGTGAGACTGTGAGTGAGTTACTGTGTGTGTGTGTGTGTCTGTGTGTGTGTGTCTGTGTGT
>NW_015505450.1:217705-237431 GCF_001515645.1 Sinocyclocheilus grahami | reverse complement strand
GAGAGAGAGAGAGTGAGTGTGTGTGTGTGTGTGTGTGTGTGAGAGAGAGAGAGACTGACAGTGTGTGTGTGTGTGTGTGACTGTGACAGTGAGTGAGTGAGTGTGTGTTAGAGAGACTGTGACAGTGAGTGAGTGAGTGAGTGAGTGAGTGAGTGTGTGTGTGTGTGTGTGTGTGTTTCCTCTCAGATGGACCAATCCTCCGGTGGCCTGTCCGCTCGATCCCTGTGTCTGTATCGTAACTGTAATGAAGCCTTATATTTCTAGCACAGTCCTGTTGTTTTCAGTGAACTTTTTAATATGTATGTGTCAGCCTTTATGTAGGGATTGAATTGTCAGTTTTGGATGATATCAGAAGCATGGGCTGGAATCATATCCCAGTCTCTCTTTTTTGTTTTTGTAATTTTACATTCTCTAGTCCCTTATGTACAATTAAAGTCATGTTACTATCTTTTTATTGTCCTTTATTTAAATAAATCATCTGGTCCTGTAATAGAAATAATGTACAGTCTAAGTACTTATGAACTATTTTTATCACAGTATTATTTATTGCTTTCATTTCAATAAAATACTGAAACTTATTTTCCACTGCCAATAAAAATGTCTTTAAGAACGGATGATTTTCCTGCATCTTGTTATTCACTATATTCATGTTCATTAGTTGTATGATTAGTGTATTTTAATTGCATGATCTACTGCTCATCTCTTATTTTGATTATTCTGCCTGCATTACAAACTCTTGTTTTATTATTATTAATGTAAAACACCTAAGGGCTGTTTTTTGTGCACAGCTTGGTCCATATTTCACCAATTAGAGCTTGATGAGGCCACTGAAACAATTAGTGATTACATTAACTGTTGTGTAGATAATGTGGTAGAAAAAAAGGATGTTGTTGTTTATCCTAACAACAAGCCATATATTACAAAGGACATTAAAGAGTGCATAAATAATAAAAAGCTGGGATAAGGTAGGAGTCAGTCCAGTTTATTTGTACAGCGCTTTTCACCATACAAATCATTGCAAAGCAACTTTACAGCAAACTAAGTTTCTACAATATTTAGTGTTATACTATTAGAAATATAATAGTAGGACTATTAGTGGCACAGAAAGAATTAAAATATCACTTGAAAAAAGCAAAGGAACAGCACATGGAACCGTTTTTATCATTCGAACACAAGAAAACTTTGGGAAACAATGGAATTTCTTAACCCTGCTAAGAAACATATAACAACTTCGGACAACCTACAAAGAGCAAATGTGCTAAATGAGTTTTATTTGAGATTTGAAGCACAAAATGACTTCGAGGAATGTCATAGCACATTACAATCATTGCCTGAGACCAAAGATACCCCCTGGGTAGAAGTAGACCCACGGGATGGGCAGCAAAGGCTACTGGGCCAGATGGGTCATCAGCTTTTTGTTAAAAAACTGCGCTGAAGAGCTTGCAATAGCTTGGTGTCCCTTATTTCAGCGATCTCTTGATACCCACACTGTGCCAGCTCTGTGGAACAAGTCATACATGACACCAATTCCTAAAAACCCTGGTGCTAGAGCAAATGATGATCTTCGTCCTGTGGCTTAGACTTCAAATGTCATGAAGTGTTTTGTGTAATCTCATTGCTGGGAAAAGAAGTAGAGCCACTACTAGACAGCTGTCGGTGTGCCTGCAGTCCTGAGGCTGCTGTTCCTAGCACTGCTCGTCTTGAGGACACTGAAGCCTATGCTCGTCTTTTATTTGTTGATTTTAGTTCAGCATTTAATACAGTGCAGACACATTTGCTTTTAGAGAAGCTGTATGGCATGGGTGTCAGTACTCTTTTAATCAAATGGTTTTATTCTTTTGTCAGTAACAGAACTCAGTGGGTCACTGGGACACTTTCTGAGGTCAGATATAGCAGCACAGAGTGCCACAAGGCTGTGTTTCATCGCCTGTGCGTTTGGCTTTATACACGAATGACTGCAGGAGCACATCTGTTAATCATTATATTATGAAATATGCTGATGACTGTCATTCTGAGTCTCTTACACAAAGATATGGACCTATCATCCTGCCACAGTGAATAGATACTTTCATTCCGTGGTGTGACAAGATCTGTCTTGTGCTAAATGTAAATAAGACAGAAGAAGTGTATCTGAACACAAGCCTGATCATTAAAGACACAGTGATACAGCAAGTGACATCAGATACAGATAGCTGGGGCTGTGTTTGGACAATGCTGTTTGTTGGAGGACACACAAGGCCAGTCTGTGCACACGACTACAGAGGCTTTGCTGTTTAAGAAGGCCGAGGCTGTATGGGGTGGCTAGCCATGTCTTGCTTGTTTTTACCAAGCCACGCTTGAAAGTCTTATTCGCTACTGGTTTGGAAACGTGTCTGTTCACCTGAAAAACACACTGCCTCATATTCACAAAACAGCTATGAACATCACAGGAATAAAACAATATGAGCCCATACAGACTTCATATGAACAGGCAGTGCTGAGAGGAGCTGTACTGATTCCAAACATCCTCTTTTCAGTCATTGCCATCCTGTAAGAGACTAAGACTGTCAGTGTGTAAAACTAATAGACTGAAGCTTTCATTTGTTCCTGCCTCGATAACAGCGCTGAATTTGACCAAAAACAGTGCCATATAGCATATTAGCACTTTATTGGGTTTTGCATATTATACTTATATATTGTTGTTGTGTGTTTGTGTGTTTTATTTATTGTGTTTGTCTTTTCGAGACTAATCTCCTTGCGGGACAAATAAAGTGTACCCTTATATACTCAACTAAATAAAACATTTCGAGTGAAAGCCAATGGCACAGAAAGGAGTTTCCCGATTGGCTGCAGCTGGGCCCCTGATGGTTAATTAAGCTGATTGCAGATAACCCGGCGGTCCGACATCAGCTGCTCCTCTACGGCTCTCATCCAGCAGTGATGACGTCAGCTCGCGCGGCTCTCAGGTGAGTGTTGCAGAGCATCTCTTTCCAGCCTAACCTTCACTATTCAGTTATTTCAGCGTTTGGGTGTAAATGAGCAGCAGACTGTGTGTGTGTCTCTCTCAGGTCCGCTGTGCTCGCGCTGTGTCTGCTCGGCGTGCTCGCGCTGGAGTGTCACTCCTGCCCCCTGCAGGCCGCGGGCCCGCGCTGCAACATCACCACGGAGTGCCGCGGGCACGAGCGCTGCTCCGCCGGATGGAGGCGTTACGGGCGGGTCTGGTTTAGGAGGTCAGGATAATTCAGTTCATTAGTCTTTGCTGACAGATCCTGAACTACACCATCATGTGGGAAATTATCAAGGCGCATCTATTCAATGTTCCCAACTATTGCAAGAAGGTCTGCCTCTAAACTGAACCAGTGTGGCGGAAGCAGATTGTTCGAATGAGCAATGAGCAACATGAAGCAATGAACAGCCGTGAGAGCAAGTGCAGTGAGCATTTCATTCAGGCTTTGGGTCTGGGGGAAGAAAACAGGGGAAATTGCACTAGAGCTGTCAACGTTTGCTTCAGCGTAACATTTTAGTATTTTAAGAGGTGGATGTTTTAGGTAAATGTTATAAAGAAGAGAATCTGCAGATTCAGATGACATCAGTCCTGCATTGACCCAACTGCAGATCAAATTACAATCCAGAAGTGAAATGCTGAGTTTAATTTGTCCTGTAAATTCTTAGTTTGTACTCCGAGATTCACAAGCTCTCAGGATGATGGTCATGAACGCCAGACGTTTCTCTCCTGTATTAAAGTCGTTTCTAAATGGTTAGACTGATGGTTTTACGACTTGTGCTTGGTGCCACTGATGGGAATAATCCTGAGAACATCCAACATCTTGACTCAATCTACGCCTGTCAAAATGTGCTTGGTTTTCTTTCATTTGTAGTTGAATAAAGACTTGATTTCAGAATCAGAGATCACTGTTCATAAAGATTTAGACGAGCAGAATGTCAGGCCTCTGAGCTTGAGATCCAGTCTTGTGCACAGCCTTCATCACATCAGCATAGACAGCATGCAGTGTGATTGAGCTGATTGGTTAATTAAGCTAATTAAGGCAACAGCTCACACCTGCTTTGATGATGTGTTCATTAAAATCATGCTTGAACTTCCTCTTGAAAAGCTGTTTGCTGCAGGCCAGTGGTGTGGGTTTTCTGGGATGAAATGGAGTGTATGGTGTTGTGTAAAGCTGCTCTGCGCTGGATCCCAGGTCTAGTCCTCCTGGTTCTGTGTCTCCGTCCTCCTGCTGTCCTGTGTGACAACCTCTACTGCTACTACTGTCCTCAGACGTCCTTCAACAGGAGCTGCAGGCACGTTCTGTCGGAGTGCCGCCCGCAGGAGCTCTGCTTCACCGCCCGGGGCCGGTTCGGACGTGCACCCGTTCTGTTCTCCAAAGGCTGCATGTCGCAGAGAGACTGCGTCCGATCCAGCAGTCAAATGATCCGCGGGAACAACATCAGCTTCACATACTCGTGCTGTGGCCGTCCTTACTGTAACTCAAGCCGGCGCTGCGATCACAACCTCGTGCTGCTCACGGTATCTGCTGTCGCCGCGAGCGCCATGACCGCCCACTGGACTCGAGCTGGACTCTGAGCCGAGAGACCTGGACTCCTGATTCTGAGCTGGATGCTGAGAGAGACCTGGACAGAGCGCAGGACTCTCCTGTTACTGAGATCTTAACGAGCTGTTTGAAAAGGCCTTGTGTCAAGTTTACTTTTAACTGAGCCTCATTAAATCTGTTGATTTTAAGTGAATCTTGTCATGCCTGTTTTTATTTTTTTGGCAAATAGACTCCTGTGAGGTTTTTCACATAGCTTTATTTTATTAATTTTTTTTCCCCCCCCAATTTGAAAAATGTTATTGCCATTGTTTACATATGATACTGCAATTACATTATACACAAAACGGTAACAAATAAGTGCTGAGTAATGAAAGTAAAGGAAACTTGTTTATATATACTGTTTTTATTGCAGTAGTTGGTTTCTGCAGCTGAAAAATGATTTTGGCCACAGATGAAGAGTAACTTGTCTTCCACCAGAAATATCTGCACTTGTTCTGTTACTGAAGAGCTATAAAACTGGCTTTTTGTAAGTTTTATGCACCGGTCTATAGCTATGCTTAGGGAACAATTACATGCATAGAAATAATTTGGTAACACTTTACTTGAAGGGGTGTGCATAAGACTGACATGACACATACATAATCATGACATGACACATGTCATGAATATGAAGGAGGTTTTATGCATGTTTATGACAACTGTCATTAAGTGTGATTCGCGCAGTTATGTCATTTTTAATGCAAATATGATGTTATTTGACCTAACCCTACCCCGACCCTTACCTTATAAATTTTGGATCCCCCCCCCCCCCTATATACTGTATATATATATTTCTCAGAGCTCTGGGTTGAAGTATAATTCGTTTGCAGTAATGGGGCTTCATATAAACATTATGATCATGAATAATATTTATTCCTTATGATTCTTAAGATAATAGCTTGTCAGATGGTGATATAACTATGAAGAATGACTGGTCGGTTTGTTATAGGGACAGCATTTATAACTATATGACGAAGGCGAACCTTCTTTATCATCATTGAATAGTTCTAAACATGTATTGATTTCTGCTCTCCTGAAGGGGGCAGCAGCATCTGACCTGCTGACCTTTACGTTTATTGTTTGAGATGATGACGGATGACCTTCAGCTCACAGCCGGAGCCAGAATGACCCATTACTGGCCCATTACAGCCCAAACCGGGGCCCGTTGACTGCTGATGGCAAATGATGTGGAAAACGGGAGCTGAGTGAGTTTCTGGCGTCCAGCAGCTTGTGTTTGACCCGCTGGACCCGCTGGAATGAGCGCTAATCAAAGGAAACCAATACGCACTCTTCACATGCAGTGTTGGGGAAAGTTACTTCTAAAAGTAATGCGTTACAATGTTGTGTTACTCCTTAAAAAGTAACTAATTGCATTACATAGTTACTTTTTAATGCGTTATGTTACTTTTGTGTTACTTTTTCTCATCTGGACTGGGCTTGATTGTTTGTTTTTAATATAACAATTTTTATTTTTGGCAAAAGTAAAAGAGCTTTCACACCAAAAGTGAAGTGAATGAGCCTCAGGCTGAAGGAAATGTAGATTCCCATCAGTACAGTAAAGCTGGCAGCTCAATCAAACCTCATCTGTGCTGCTGTTTGGGATTACATGAAGAACAGATGCTCATTTTGGCTTACTGTCTACTCTCGCTTTAGTGACAGAAAAATACTTACATTTTTTATTATTAATTAATAATTGTTTTCAGATTTGTTCCGATGTTTTAGCCTTTGTGATCCAAACACAGATACTTCACGATCCCTAAAGTGTCCAGACGAAGCAGGGAGACAATCAGACACTAGATGGCAGGAGAGCTCGAGTCTGTCCAGAATACACTGCAGTCAATCATAGCATCTGTTAGTAACCATGGCGACCCCATAAGACACAGAATAGATGAAGATACTGTTTGCAAAAAAACACACTAGTACTTTCCACTTCATGACAGCCACATTCAAATTCCTTCATTCATTTATCAAGATGATTAGTTGTCCAGTTCGTTGCAACAAGATAGGTTACCTATAATTGACAAAGTTCACTATGAGCTAATAAGAAGTTTGGTAACACTTTATGAAGCCTATTTATAATATATTTCACGGGTAGGTGGCCTATATTCTTATGCATGCATAATGCCTTATAAAGAAGAAGAAGAAAAATGTTGTAATAGGCTACACATTTCAGCCAGTAGGTGGCAACAAATGAGCGTTTTTTCATTAAATAGATTTGTACTGGAATGTACTAGTGATATTGCCAACGGTAATAATGATGATAATAAACAATTTGGTCGTGTAAGTGTATATTTAATCACCACAAATGTTTTAACCACAAACGACAATAATTTTGTGGATTTGTTTTGTGTATTAGGCTATTATCACTGAACGAGTCAGAGAATGAATCCAAACAAATCTTTTTGGTGAGCAGATTCAAAAGACTCGAGTCACTGAAATGAATCAAAATCCAGCACTAAACTAGATTCCATTGACTCATCCTGCTTTATTTTCTTTATCAGAATTATCTTTGCACTAATTATGTGAGAAAAAAAATCCTTTTCTGCACCCTGTATATCGCCGATAAGTGGAAGTTTCAGAGTTTGTCTGACTCTGAACCAGAATGTGTCGTTTCTTTATATATGCGCAGTCACCAACAATCAGCTTTAACTAGATCTGTGAATTCCTGGAGGAGGCCTGGGCATGGTATGAAGAACAGAAGACAGGAGGAGTGATTGTGGCTGGATGAAGCTCTGCTGCTGTACACGAGGCCTGAGGAGGTGTTCACAGCACAGTCAGGCTGAGACGCCACCAAACACAAAGGAAGAGATTGAATCAGAAAGCACAGAGGATTCATGATCAAAATAACAGAAACCCAGCAGAAGTATGCAGTAAAACAGCAATGAATCACACTAGATGGTAGATTTATTTAGATGTATTTAGCAGATAAATGGGCAAAACTCCACAGAGTAGTACAAACTCCAGCTGTGCTGGCAGTAACGGGTGATTAAGTTATTATTGTCCCGTTAGAATGATGTATTATAATCCATATGTATGCAAGAGATGGACTGTTCACATTCTGAAAAACACACACTGAAGAACTTTTCATAATATTTTCAAACACTTGCTTATGTTTATAAACCATTTATGAGTTGTTTTCTGAATGGTTTGTGGATGAATTTATTCTGTGTTTTTCATGGTCTTTTTGAGCTCATTTTTAACCTTTTGGTGCGACTATCTATCATGTGGTGCAACCAATTATGTGTTTGATTTGATAGATTTTTCACATAGCTCTGAAAAAATGATAATGCGTAACTAAACCCTTGTGAGACAGTGCATCGTGATATTTTCAGGTGGATGCGAGGAGAATCTGCTGGCAGCTTCGTCTCAGTGTGTCCTTGTTACTTCCACGAGTAAGTACTGAGTAATACTAATTAACAACAACAGTGTTTTTTTTCTTACAAGCTCACATGACAGCATAACTGAACACAAAAATGAATCCCTCTTTTTCTTTAAAAAATAAAAAAGCCAAACTGCGTAAGACATTTGCAGTGGAAGTGAATGGAGTCAATAATAAAACATTCCCTGTCCCAACAGTATATGCACAAGATGTGAGCAATTAACATGATTTTAGTCTAATTTGACAGCTCTTTCGCCATGATGAAAATGCCATTAAAACTAAAGCTGTGAAAATAATGGCTTAAACAGCCTTACATCTCAAATAACATGCATTTTAACAGAACAACATCTTTTATAGAAACGTTTGAACATTTCTACTTTTAAATTCTTATAATATAGTGATAACATTTATGCTATTGATTGAGCTTAACCTGGAATATTCTACTATGTAGTTGATTTAAAAAGAAAAAGTCCTTGGTTTTATGTTCAGCCATAAGAGTATTATTATATGTACATAAACATGTAAACTCTTAAAGAGAGCTCATTCTGGAGGAAACGTGATTTACTGTAGTATCATCTACAAATAACCATTTAACCTTGTCTCTTCCCAGACACCTGAAATCAAGGCTAAACATTTACTGTTGCCCTCAGCAACCATCTGAAACATATTTATTCATTTATTTTTGCTACAATTTTGTGTTGCTTGGTTACCGCGTATCTGTTGAGCCCTTTTTTCAAAGTAGATGAAGAACTGCTGAGATCGATACTTTGTATCGCTGGTTACTTTTATTTTTGCATAAGAACTTGCACAAAACAAATAATCACAGTAATATCAGTTAAGACTTCATTAGCACTGATGAAGTGTGTTAATGAAGCGCTCACACGCATGTTCCAAGGGCATGTCTGATGCGTCTCGTGTGTGTCCTTGATAATCATATCTCTCCGTGTCTCTCCAAACTCCTTGCTGTCTCTGTGTGTCTTGCTGAGCGAGACGACGTCTGGCACGCAGAAGAGAGATGACAGCAGAGGCAGTGGAACAAGGGCTGAGGGATCGAATGGAAAGCGCAGATGTCAAAGGCTCTGTTACAACCTTGAGGTAGAACTTAATGAAGATAAAAATAATTACTGCCCCAAAGCCTCGTCCACCCCCTCCGTTCCCAAGACCAGATCTCCTGACCTAGTTTCCATAATGGAGAGCGATTGCTCTGTCTCCGGCTGAAACTTCATAACAATTAGACCAGAATGACATGTTGTCTTTTACAATGGATGGATAAGTAGATGAAAAGTCAGAAATGTCAAACTCTTGTTGCTCGTTTGTCATAGCAGTCATTTAGTGGCCTAATTTATATGTTGGACACATGAGGGTCCTTCCGGAACAACACGCAGATTATGTGTTTTCTTTTTCTCTCTATCACGATGCATCTCACCTCATAATAATAATAATGGTCTGTAATTATGTATCAGTGTTGGTGTTCATCAAACAGCACGTCTGCTCGTAATGTAGAGGAGGTGACATTGAATGTGCAGCTTCAGGCAGAATAGTTCACAGTTTAATGGGCAGACAGTGATTTGCGAGTGCTTGACATTGGGCCGGTTTACGTTTGGAAGACTCGTGCTTTTTCACTGACTGGAAGAAAGAAATCTGATCATGAATAAAGCAGACGTAAATGCCCTCTGAGATGTATTTGAGACAGATCGGATCAGGAAAAACACCATGTTTCCCGTGACTCGTAAGGTTGTTCAAGCCACATATGTAGATTTTATGGTAAATTAATAATGATGGGAGGAGCCTAATCGTTCAGTCCTGTCAATCAGCATCTGAAGGGTATATAACAGCAGTCATTGAGCCGTCAAAGTGACAGTTCTTCCGGCATCTCATCTCCTCCTCTATTCGTTATATGGGGGTTTTGTTCAAAGCTCAAGCCGAGTCTTGGGATCAAGCCCCTTCTTTAAGCACAGAAAGCCAAATTCATGATGTTTAGCATGAGTTTTTCAGCCTGGCTCTTAGACACACATCCGCTAGAGCTGAACGTTCAGCGTTTCGTCCTGAAGCTCCAGTTTTCTCATTAACGCTGATGATCACTACAGTATTTTCTCCCGCCAGCGCTGCCTCTTAATGCGGCTTTGATCTCCAAATCAGCTGTCGATAAACAAAATGCAGAACATATCTGTTGATTCTTGAGAAGTGATTTTGCTTATAGTGCAGGATCCGCTTTGAGGAGACACATTTATGTGATAGATAGATGATCGCTTGAGGCTCATGAAGTGTAAATATCCTCATATGCTCATCCTCATATAATTATTCATGCAATTTTTTAAAGATCATATGTGGGTCTATTGATAGACCGCTTGGTGTAGTTTAAAAAAAAAATTACATTAACATTAATGCATTTGCCAGATGTGTTTATCCAAAGCAACATTTTTCTGAGAATTGAACCCATGACCTTGGTGTCTCCAGCATCATGTTCTAATGCTTGAGCTGCAGGAAAGCTTTGCACTCAGCAATCTGTGTGTACTACAACTAAAAGGTGATTAACGAACATCACTCAAACTAAACTAGTCACTGAGTTTGATCCGAGACACAGTGGTTGATCCTGCTTTGGTTGGTTTGGAATTATTTTTGTTGGTGAAGCAAAAACAGACAAAGCCAGTGTCCAAAATGAATGTATCTCAGTGTCTTGTTTACTGAAGTGTTGCATTACAGTAACATCACACTCGCAGTCGTACTGTCGCTCTGAATCAGCCGCAGGACTGCATGCACGTTTTTGCTCACGCTTCCCCTACCTGTGTCAACTTCTCATAGCATTTTGATTTCTTGTCCAGGTATCCATTTGAGTTTAAGTATTTGTTCAGCTGATTAAAAACTACCTTTTCAATAATCTTGCCTATAAAAGGAAGATTTGATATTGGTCTATAATTGCTCAAAATGTAAACTGCATAACTGTATTGTGCACCAGTGTAGAATTACATTCATAATGTGGAGTGAATGGTGTTGTGTTAGGGATCAGAAGAGTCGTTGAGGGTTTTCAGCTCACTTGATAAACAGCAGCTCTTAACTTTCTGAATGGGGTGAATCTGTGTGGAAACTCCTAAACAGCGTTTCTCATTGTAATTTCCTGGTCAATTTAGTTGCACACTTGCACATACTGTGAACTTTGCAGGACAAATGTGTGAATTAATCAAGAATGTTGCAAGTAATGGCAGAAATCTCTGATCCATATTCAAGCGTTAATGTTTTCTTCTTCAGCGTCTCAGATGGCTGGATCATTTCAAGGAGTCGTACACAAGAGCAGACAGATGGAGAAAGTGTGAAGTGTGTGTGTGTGTGTGTGTGTGTGTGTTACTGGCACAAACTGCCTCTGTTTGAGAGACACAGACAAGATGAGAAGGTCTGATTTTAAAGGAAACATTCATGTGAAGGAGAATGACATATACACGGAGAAATAGAGCTGAGAGAAGGCAAAACAAAAAGAAAGAACATGAGTGAATGGAGCACAAAGAGGCGGCTGAGCCAAGAGGGTCCTATCAGAGACGGGAGATGGGGAGAGACAGGAGACGAGGAAGGAGGAGGAGGTGTGATCTTTGGGTGGAAAAGCAGGGAATCCGCTTTGGGGGATGGAGGGAGTCGAGAAGAAAAAGACAAAGGCAGGCTGTCTTGGACAAAACACTGAAGAGCTAAAGAGAGAGACAAATCACTAACACGCAGACATATTAGAATGATTGACAGAAACGAGGAAGAGAGGAAACAGATGAGAGGCAAACGGGGCGCTTTTTGATTGAGAGAGAGAGAGAGAGAGAGAGGGAGAGAGAGAGGGAGAGAGGGAGGGAGAGAGGGAGAGAGGGAGGGAGAGAGGGAGGGGAGATGGGAGGAGAGTGAGGCGGAGGGAGGGAGGGCTGAGCGCTATTTAAGTGTGGGAGCGGGGCTGAACACCAGGCTCTGAACTTCCCGTGTGTGAAGGGAGGACAGACACACACACACACTCACCTGTGAGACTCACACACACCTGGCCGCGCGCACACACACACTCTCTCTCCTCGAGCTCCTGGAGCAGAGATGTTCAGGGTTCGGGCCGCACTCGCCTGCGCCCTGCTGCTGGTGTCGGCGCACGCTGTGGATTTGGGAGGCTCTCCGTCCGGCTTCTACCCGCGCTTCAATCCCTTCTTCTTCCTGTGCACCCACCACGGTGAGATGGAGGGCCCCGGGGCCGAGGGAGGAGGAGAGGTGCTGCTCACCTTCCAGATCCAAGGGAGCCCCGGCACGTACGTCCCGGGACAGGAGTACCAGGGTGAGTACATGAGTCTGATTTGCTGACCTCAGGCACTCCGGCCGACAGCCAGTCATAATGTAGCACTTCATTAATAAAGGGAGGTTTTTAGGGTAGTTTTGCTTCAGCAGTAAATGCACTACATTTGTGAAAGAATGCACACAAATGTTTCAAATGTGCTTTGCATCTCAGTGAAGTCAAAATAATAACATCACTGAATCACAATGGAAGTTAGTGGAGTCATTTTACAAGAAAACCCTATTTCAGTCTTTCAAGTCTGTCAAAAATTTCACATTTAATTCTATGTGTTCTTTGTAATTATTTGTGAAGTTTACTAGCATTTCTGAGTGAAAATGGTCTCAAAGTAAATCCTACAGCAATATTTTTCAGTGTAGATCAGGTCAGAATGGCTCTTCAAGGTAATAATTTCAGGTGAACACGTTTTAGCATTGGAAGGGTCTCTATAACAGTGCTATTTTAGTATAATTTAGATACTATTATAATTGATACTAATATATTAAATCAGCTTTATATTTATATTTTCAGTTTTACTTTTAGATAAAGTTTTAGACATTTTGTTGTGTTTTTGTCATTTTTAGTAGTTTTAGTAGTACATAGACATATGTGTTTTATATACACATATGTCTATGCAGTTTTTATTAATTTTCATTTCAGTTGTAGTTTTAGTTATTTTAGTACAGTTGGTTAAATTAAAACAATATATATATATATCTTGTTTTATGGTTTTAGTCATTTTAGTTTTCTGTTTAATTTTTAGGTAACTATAATAACCCTGGTCTGAAAAAAGTTTTTAAAAACACATTTAATTGCAGGTAAGGATGCAAAACCAGCAGCAAAAGCACAGCTGCTGCGTGTGAAAACAGATTGCAGTCTGTGTGTGAGTGAGATGATTGTGTTTATGTAACTGAGCACAAGTATTGATGTGAAGTTGAACTATTCCACTTTTCTCCGTTCTTCTGTGCCGTGTGATCCCAGCGCTCATGTGTGGGTGGTTTATCCTGAGGCCAAAAGCACTAGATTCTCACAAACAACTCACAAGAGCACAACAGGTGCAGTGCAGCCACAGTATATGTGAATAAGAGAGACACTCTCTGGATCAACACATTACTCGCAGCTCCTGTAATCAAGACAATCACACTCTGCTCATGTAAACACAAAGCTGCAATATAAAGTAAACGCCACAGGTCTCTGTTTTCTTGATTTTACTGTCACGATATCTGAAGTGCTGGATGTAAAGCATGCCCGTGTCTCAGAGGCTGATCTGCTCTCCTCTCAACTCTGCTTTCTGCTGGTGTTTTGATGCTTGTGAAGAGCGGCCGCTGTTCTTTGTGTGAGGAGAGAAGCGTGAGGTCTTGTGTTCTCAGCTTTATCTTCCTTATCCAGACCTGCGAGATCTACAGGGACGTGTTCATTCTCAAACAGGCGCCTGTGTCTTTGTGTGTTCGGGGGTTGTGAGGATTCTGGGGATTAATGGGGATGGAAGGCTGAAAGACAAAGAGAACAAGCCAAAGTGCTGCACATTTATAGAGTATCAACGTTCTAGAAACAAATACACAGATAATCATGCTGAGAGACTGAACAGGACAGACAGAAATGCAGTGAACACTGTAATTGATTAGGTGAGTTAGTGTGAAAATAGAGAGCAATGTTTTACACTGCTAACATCAGTGAAGTGTCTACAAAGAAATGTCTTCGTTATAAGGCTACTGTTTGGCATGATATTCAGATGAGAAGTCCTCACACCGAGCGATGTGAAGGCATGTCCTAAAAATGCAATGCATATTTTATCTTCGGTTTTGATGAAAATATAGCCTGCTCCTAAAGTGTACTTCATTAGGAGTGAGGTTACATGGCTTGAGGCCAGTTGCATCTTTAATCAATAGATGTGAATCATGTGATCCGCGTGAGCCTTCTGAGTTTAGAGACAAAATCCAAGTCAAAGTTTATTTCTCAAATAAATCAGCAGAAGTGTCGACAATGAAATGTGTTGTTCAGAAATGGTTTATATTGGAATAGAAATAAATAAGTAAAGAAAAGCAGTGGTAACAAAAGAATAATATTTTAAGGTAATTTTGAAACTGTGAAAAAAAGAGGAAATATTGAGAAGAACTGAGGTTACAGGAATATGTGTACATAATATGTGATATGTATCATAATATCATGATATGTGAAGGATGCTCTTATGACACTCTCTGATGTTTAATGTTCCTAAAATCATCGCAGACGCAACACTGAGCAGTTTTCTGAATATGATATAAAACTTGCCATTTTTCTTTCTGTCTACTTTGCATGATGGGCTTCTGATGTGCACCTCCTTTACTGACGAGCTTTACAATATGATGCTGAGCCGTTCCGTAGCCTCAGTCTGACACGCTCTAACGTCCCGTGGGAAATCAGATCTGAATTTCAGCATGCTATGCTATTTGTGAATTGATATACTAATGTGTGATTCATGTTCTCATTCAGCCACATTCACTGAGAAACAGATGAAATGTCTAATGGACCGCTGACTGCAGCCTAACAAGGCACTTATTTTACCATCTTCACACCCAAATGATGGAATCTATCAGTGTCTCCTGCATGTAGAAGATGACAGAACTTAAGGCACATGCAAGACTCTTTCTGAAAATACAGTTGTTTTTTAATGTATCAGTGGAAACGCTTTTGTTACATCACTCAACTGAACTAATTATTTTACATTTATACCGCAAAACAACAGCACATGTACAGTTAGGCTACTGCTCTCGTGAAAATACAGTAACGTGTGTTAAATGTAGCACTTAAACCTAAATGTAATGTTTGATGTTCATTTAACGCAGCCTATATTTTGACCAGAAGTACAGCGTTCCGGGTTTGACGCGCATGCGTGCCGCGCTCGTTCACTGAATTCTGTGAAGTTTAATGGAGACTTGCTACTGTCTTTTGAGCAAAATGGAAATACTTGTGACTTTCTAACATTTTCAGATAAGGATATAAGCAACAAATATAAGTTATGCGCTGGGAAATCACGTCTCAAACGCATTAAAGTGCACACGCGTCTGCCAAAACACCTGACAGGGCTTAAATGCATGAGAGTTTGTTTGAGGTTTAGGGTGCTTTCACACTGGCAGTCCATGCTTCACATGAAAAAAGCGGTTCTGTGAAAGCTGCCATGCGGACCCGGGGCGCACCGGGGTACCGAACCCGAGACTACCTGAAGGACTACCTTCTGAGCTCGGCTGCAAAGGAACTCAGACTCGGTGCGCACTTAATCAGGCAGTAAAGTGACGTGTGCATGCATTTTGGCAGTGTAATAAAAAAGTCCGTTTGCAAGCCTTCATGCGACGCACAAACAACCGTGGACAACCACACTCACCCAGATAGCACACGTCTGTTAAAGATCTCTTCATCTGGAAAGCATCTGCTGTGTACACACCTCTGATAGACGTCTGTAAGATGTCAGTTTTACATTCATTCTAAATCATAAACATCTTCAAGACATCTTCTAAACGTCTATTTGACATCTGATAGGAAACGTCCTGTAGACGTATTGCAGATGTGCAAACATTCTAAAGAATACGTCTAGCAGATGTAATGCTGAATCACATGTTTGCCGTCTGTTGATGCAGGAGAGTCTCAAAGGTGAAGCTAATTAAGGCCCTGTTTACAAACCATATTAACATCTGAGCAGCTGTGATCTGACTGAATGGAGGGGAGGGTCTCTGATTTCATGAGTGATTCGAGAAATTGGATCAGGAAAGGTTTCGGAGGATGTTAATACCAGGTGGGAGCAGTTCAGATTCAGTTGTAAAATGCGTTTTAGATTACAGAGCCCATTCTGTGACATTGAACAAGTTCAGACTGCACATTTGTGAGGCATTAAATAAAGAAAAATGACTCCTCTCAGGTGGAACCAAATGAACTAGCTCGAGATACTTTCCAAAGCTATGATGCAATAATTCATGAATTGTTTTGCAGCCCATTGTGATGGGTTTCTGCATAATGTGATAGCTGCTTAATGGGCAGGGCCTGCGCTGACGGCTGGCTGTTTGGCTCTGAATGTGACAGTGAAACACGGCTCAGGATTAATCCCATGCATCTGGCCATGGGCTTCACCCTGGATAGTGAGGATGGCAGTCGAACATGCCAGAGAGATGCTAGTACTGTGCCAGGTAGTCATTAAACTCAATACAAAATGACCAGCGATGATGCCAGTGTGCAGAGCAACCTGCAGGCCATCTGCAAGCTTTTCCAAGCAGCCATTTCAGTCTCTGCATTTAGAAATGAAATGATCCAGTGGTCTCTAATGAGCGAAATGTTCTTCAGGGCTGCTGAACGCGGGGTCGTCGTTGTTTTGCTTGTTAGCGCTGAATTACAGATTATGAATTGCTCCTCTAAAATTGTAATCAGTTTACGTTCAAGCTCCTCATTGTCATTGAAAGAGTAATCACTGGCGATTAAATGGCTCATTCATGCAGAAATGAAGTGACTTCTTTTTGAATGGGCAATTAATTCATTGACACCCGATTCATTCAAAACGCAGATTCATTTAGTAACGAAGCGCCGCTCTGCGTCGCTCTGAGATGTGCAGTGGTGCTGCTGTGCTTGTTTGTTAGTATTATCTTTGGAGAAATAGAGCAAAAACAGACAATTGTGATAAATATGTGTCTAGAACGTAATTCCAAATATTAAAATATTGTTTATTCAACTGTTGTATAAAATCAATATCACATTTGCAATCGTATTGATATTCAGGGAAAGCAGCAGTCTTGCTTGTGAGATACTGTTTAACTTTAAATATGAGACAAAAACTCATGCAGGGACATTTTGCCTGAATTCCGGGTCATTCTGACTGCTTTCTAATAGTCGTGATGTAGTATCAAGGCATGATTTTGTGACGTGAGTGACATACTCAATGTTAGCTCACACATCATTAAAACAACAATTTCTGTATTATCATACACTGTAAAAAAAATCCGTAAAATGTACGGTAAAAAAAGTAAATTGCAGGAATTTTACCGTAAAAAATACGGTTGCAACATTTTAGGTTTTACGTTTTAACTTAAATTTACGGTTAAATGCCGTAATTTCATTTACTGAAATAATGTTAATATACCAACCTAGTGAAGTACTGAAATCTGTTTTGTACCGTTATAATACACCGATAATAATAACAACATATATAGAAACTGCACACAGAGTCATTCACACAAACACTAAACAGCATCACGGTAACACACATGAGACTGAAATAATACAGTAAACATTCATTTAACAACATTAGGTGTAACACACAACCCTAATGTACAAAACTGATAAGAAAAAACTAAGAAGAAACAGTTATTTCAACAAAAAAACATCAAATTTGAAATGTAATGCAGGGAATTCTGGGAATGTCAATTTACGGTTATTCACTGTAAATTATACGGTCTTTTTCACTTCCAAAAACGGTATACTACCGTAAAATTACATGTAATGTCCAATACAGTTTTCACCGTATATAGTAGGGGAACTTACCGTTAACCATTTAACAGGTTTTTACTGTAGCATTTTTGCAGTCTTTTACCGTTATATTCACGGTCATACATATTTCACACAGCTCTACTCAGAAACTGCAGCCAGAAGCGTACAAACTGTTTTAGTCTTAACGCAAAAAATGCTGTGTGTCTTAAGTTTTCCTAACACACGACAGACTAGAGCTGATAAAACTCCCAATAGCCAGCACCTGTGAAGTGTTTGTAAATGTATGGGCTGAACTACTGTAGAGAAACGAGTATCCGTTACAGCAATTATCATTTGGTGAAGTAATTTGACATGTTCCTCGTCTGTCCTGAAAGCTCAGCTGATTCTGAAGCGCCTGTAATCGCAGCCTCGGGCAGCGTGTCATTCCAGCTGATCACATTCAGACCTTCACCACAGCGCTGAAGCACTCGAGCGCCTTTCACCGGCAGATTAGACTGAACTGTGACGCTGGAAGCTTGTACCCGTTTAAAATCAATAGATGCATTTCATTCATTTCTGCTTTGTTGAGAGGAAAGTGAAGAGGGATCAGAAAATGTCTTTATACTAAGGATTGTGTGCATCATGTCAGTGGAGTGATCGCACCAAATGACAATGGTTGCGTTTTTCACCAATAACGTCCCGTACCTCTCCATGCCCTCACACATCAGCTCTCAAAGCAGCTGCCGTCTCCAGATCTGTCACAAGCTCATGAACATTACCCTGAGAGCTGTTGACCTCAAGCGACCAAAAGACGTTCCAGAGGCCACGTTCTGTGTGAAACAACAATAGTCGGAAATGAGAGTGGTTATTGTAATTAGCTCTCCCACTTTGTTTGCTTTCTAGACAAAAATAACTGTTTGTGAGAGTTCAGCCCACACGTATCATTCTGTTCTGAGTAAACAGCACATGCACCCAAATAATCTGTTTGTAATCAGATTAATAGCTCAATCAGACTGAAACGCCCTCGTGTAAACATAAAAAAATAAAGCATGTAAATGCTTGAATATGATTTGCACATGCATAGTGCGGTGTTGCACATCGTTACATATGTTTTGCATCTTATGGACGTGTGTATGTTTATTTACATTTTACGAACTGGTCAGTGGAGCAGATTGAATATTTACAAATGAAAAAAAAAGCTCTTTTGACATGGACAGTATGTCAGCTTTCATTCAGATATGTCATCAAGGCAGACTACAGTTACTCTCGCTGTAGCTCCAGTGATGTTATCACAGCATCTTTCTCCAGTTCTGAACACACTGACACACCGCACATGTGCTGAAGCTGTGTTCAGAATACATGCAATGCACATGGAAACAAATATGGGAATCAGATTGCAATGTTTAGGGTTCATTTAAACAGAATCTAAAATCAGATTGGATTCATTCAGTTTGATGAAAATAGTGCATGTAAACATATTTAATGAAGGCTCAAGTATGAGCAAAGCTCTGAATGATGAAATCCAGTGGTTTCATGCATCTTCTCAGGAAGAGAGCAGAAACACATGGAGTTCTGGGTCATCAGATAACTTTACACAAATATTAGCATGTTTTAAGCCAGTTTTACTGGGAGTGGAGCAACGCAGACTAGAGCCGGCTGCCGTGATGTGTAATGTGTCAGCATATAGAGATTCTGATATATCGTGGTGTAATCGTGTGATTTTGATGTAATTCATAGTTAGGAAATTCAGTGTGATGTGTGCTTAATAATAAATGAGCTGGTGCTTCTATCGTGTATGATTTCACATCTGACAGCTTGCAGAAAACAACCCGTTAGAGAGACTGTGTTCTACCTGACTGACATATGGCTGATCACTGTGTGTGTGTGTGTGTGTGAGTGTGTGTGTGTGTGTGTGTGTGTGTGTGTGTGTGTGTGTGTGTGTGTGTGTGTGTGTGTGTGTGTGAGTGTGTGTGTGTGTGTGTGTGTGTGTGTGTGTGTGTGTGTGTGTGTGTGTGTGTGTGTGTGTGTGTGAGTGTGAGTGTGTGTGTGTGTGTGTGTGTGTGTGTGTGTGTG
>NW_015505450.1:205717-216902 GCF_001515645.1 Sinocyclocheilus grahami | reverse complement strand
TGTGAGTGTGTGTGTGTGTGCGTGTGCGTGTGCGTGTGCGAGTGCGCGTGCGCGTGCGCGTACGTGTGTGAGTGTGCGCGTGCGCGTGTGAGTGTGCGCGTGCGTGTGTGAGTGTGCGTGTGCGTGTGTGTGTGTGTGTGTGTGTGTGTGTGTGTGTGTGTGTGTGTGAGAGAGAGAGAGAGAGAACGCGTGTGTGTGTGTGTGCGCGTGTGCGCGTGCGTGTGTGAGTGTGTGTGTGTGTGTGTGTGTGTGTGTGTGTGTGTGTGTGTGTGTGTGTGAGAGAGAGAGAGAGAGAAAACGTGTGTGCTTGCGTGGTTTGTTTGTATATGAGGTTCCATGTAAATAAAGGCGAACTAATCATATGCCATCCAATGATGTGTATGATGAAGCTGATGTGGCAAAAGTTTAAATTATGACAATATTGAAATTATGCATGGTTCAAAATCAAAATAGTTTCCATTCATTCTTCTGAGCCTGTTTTATTGAGCTTACTCATAAATGTTAATGAATGCATTAAGTATCTAGCATGTAGATTAATCATGCATAGTTAAAGTTGAATTTGCTTTTCAGTGGTTCTTTATTAGTTCATTAAATTAGCTTTATTAGTTCATTCTCACTTAGGCTTTTTAAAAATTATTATTGTTACCAGCATTTCGGCTACAAGCCTTTGTCAAAGTACAATTTTTACAAAAAGGAGAACAATATAAATAGAAAAGAGCGATTACTAACAGGTGAGACTGTTGTTAGTTCATGCCTGCACGGATGGATCATTGTAGTTTTATTCTCATGAGTCCTGAGGGTCTGCATAATCTGCGTACTGCAATCTGGATCTGCATACAGCCGGGCATCTCAGAGTATAATTTATTCTTCATTTAAGATTTTTGTTCTGTAAAAATATATAAGGTTTTGTCTTATATAAATATATAAGGCAAGGTTTGTCTTTTGACTCAGGGGTCCCTCAAACACAAACCCCTCTGATGAAGAGTTACTCAATGCTTGAAACTGAGTTCAGTGCAGTATTTGAAACATTCTGTGTAGAGACAGAACAATCAATCATACAGAGAATATTATTTCCATATACTGGAAGTTTTGGGGAACAGTGTTGGTGGATCTTACTTGCAAAACACTAAAAGAATGAATTTCTTCAATAGAGGAATGCACTGCAGTGTAACCGAGCTGTGGCAGATGTTTGCATGCTCTGTGAACGAGTGGAATATAGATAATGTGCTAATGTGCAGCGTTGAGCTCATAAAAACTGCAGTTTGAAATATCAGACCTAAGAAGGGCCACGCCAAGAGCAAGGCAGGTGAAAGCGATTTACTATTCTCTTTTATCTCGTCTGTGCTTTTGTTTCATACACAGATCTTTTCTCTCCCAGGAATCATGTTTTTCAGATGTGTGCGCTGAAAAGGTTATATTGCACTTATATTATAACCAAATATTTCCCAGGGTAGATCCTTTTGCTAATTTAGCATTAGTTTGTGACGATGCACGTGTTATCAACCAGCTAATCAGCTGAAACATGTGGTTTACACCTGCTGTCAACATCTGTTTCAGGTGCTAAATAAACTAAAGCCCAAAATCGTCTCTAATTCAGCCACACTGGGCGATGGTCAAAGCCTTCATCTGTCAGTCAACAACAAAACACGGTTAATAAACACTGCCACTTTAAAAAGAAAAAGAAAAAAGGTGCTTCACTAAAATAACTGAGAATTCTGACTGTGAAGTTTGGTGCGAACTTCCGACGATGAAGGATTAACATTCGGTGTCCAGATCACAGACTGCAAGTGAGAGCTGTGCTTTGTGCTGACTGAAGATAAAGAAAAACACGACACAAGCCCTGGATGAGTTTCTCTGTGTTTCACAATGAAATTCCCAATAGTTTCCTCAGCGTGTTTGGAGTGTGGTTATGGAACAGAGTTCTGGGTGTTTAGTGACTGTGAGAGTTTTATCTGTCCGTGAGGATTAGATGCAGCTCTGGAGAAGGAAATGTTCTGGCTTGTGTGGGTGTGTGTCAGGGGTCCAGAAGAGCCAAATGACCTCATTTCCTGATTTCTGCGAGAGACAGTATTTTATCAACAGGTGTAAGGTTATCTGTCTGTCTGTCTGTCTGTCTGTCTGTCGTCATTGCATTGCAAGTTTTAACTGTAAACTGCTTCAGCGTTTGAGCACATGGAAGTGATTACAGTCTTCTTGCTGAGCGCAGGCATTCAAGCTCGTGCTGGCAGAGATCCCGAAACGAATAATCCTGAAAACTCTCATTTTTTCCCTCTCATAAATGCTTGTTAGTTTTGTCATTTTCGATCACGAGGAAAGAGAAAAGCAGCACAGCAGTGCAAATGGATTGGGTGTTTTTTTAAAAAGAGGGGTTAGAGCAGATTTATTTGCGGAGTTCATTTCTAACGCAGTGAGTTCTCTGCTTATCACGCTCCCAGAATCCCTTTCCCTCAGCGTCACGCTGTGGGAGCGTAAACACAGGGGTAATCTCACAGGGATGAAGCTTCAGTGACTGAAGACTGTCACTGATTCCAGTAGCTCTTCTCGCTATTTGAATACTGTCAGTGCATTTCATGAATACATTTTTCGATTGCAGGAAACAGTCCACAAAATACAGTTCACCTTCAGTTCATGTGTTTAACTCCCCAGTGTGCATCTGTGCACTTTCACAAATCAATGGTAGTCGCTGGTCAGAATTTGTTGTTGTTGACTTGACCTTTCAGCTTAGAAAATAAAGCTCACTGATGCTCTTGTGTCTGAACGTGAGCACGTCCCTGCATCCGTGTTCAACGTCCAGTTAAAGGCTTTCCCAGGAGAGCGGGAGCTGCTGTAGCAGCACAGGGAGGCATTCGTGCTTTTTGTCATGCTTTTGAAATTAAATGGTTAAGATACAAGAGCATCAGTGATGTCAGGCACTGACCTGTTCACTGGAGCAGTACCCTTGAAAGGATGTTTTGTACCTTATCTAATCCTAAAAGGTTTGTAGTAAGGGTACATGTTACTATTCTAAGGTACTACTGTGCATCTTTTAGGGGTGGGGAGGGTTACAGTGGTGTCCCTATAAGCTGGAGATCTCTGACCCTGTTCCTGGACAACGAATGTCCAGCAGAGTCCGGCTGTAACCCCAATGAAACAAAAAGGCAGACTATCCTTTTTCAGTTGGGGTTCTGGTCTGGGCTTCCTCACCAGACTCAGTAAACCATTTCTTTATAGAGCTCGCTTTGTGCACAAGGGCACTGACATGATGGAAAAGAACCAGCTCCACAAACAAAGTCTGAAGCACTTGAATGTGTAAGATTACAAAATGACTGGAAAAGCCAAACTAGAAGGGAGTTTCCATCTACTTTTGGCTATGTGGTGTATCAAGAGTTGAAGAAACGGAAAACAAGTTTGATGCCTGAATACGCTGCTTACATATTATTGCAAGCCATTTGATAACAAGCCTAACCTTGGTTATTCACCCAATAAAATCCTCTCTAGCTCAGTGCAGCTATCTTGGGTCAAACGGTCCGAGGAAATGTTGTTATTGTAGTTCTCATTAGTGTCACATGTGCAAAGCAGAATTCTGCTCAAGTTAGATATTAACCAGATCAGAGGCTGCGCAATCTAAAGCTGGTTTTCTATAAAAGCAGCTTGTTTCATATGTTGTAAGCTTTTGACTTTCCTTATGGAATAGCAAACATCAAAATGACACAATCACTTCCGCATTCTGTTTTGTTTGTACTCGTGTTTGGAGCAAATGTGAAGGGAGGTTGGCATCTATTAAGAGGTTAGGAGCATCATTAAAGAAGCTGTTACTCAGGAAGCCGACCTGTTAATGTTTGTTAGAGCGATCGAGCGTGTTTGACAGCAACAGGCCCTCGCAACAGCAGATGGCGCGGCCAGCAGGGCAGAGAGGCGCTACAGGGTTACGCAAGAGAATCATCACAGTTTGATAAGTGCTATCCAGCTGTGATTGACACACGTAAACTCATCACACATTCCACACCGATGCTGATTGATACGGTGCAGCCCGGTGTCTTCAGCCGCACCGCTCTGGTTCAGCAGCATTCAGCCCGAGAGGCAGAGAGATGGCTCTGAGACTGGCCCGGCCGGGGAAACAGATGGCCCGAGTCGCTGCTGGTGGCCTCTCCCCGTTTCCGGCTTCTCAAGGGCACACCAGGTTTCCAGTGGGATGTCAAATGCAGCTCAAATGGCTCCTGGGTTATGTTTCTTTCATATTGCGAGCACCTGTACCTTCTGACCTACACAGAGGTGGAAGTATGGCACTGTGGCTTTTATGGCTGAAATGTCATTTTCCTAAATCTGTGGAGGGGTCACAGGTGTGACAGGCTGGAATAACAGTTATGTTTGTGATATACAGAATCAGGAGCTCATATGGCCAATCCCCAGCGGGTTTCATACAGAACTCTCTGGTTCCAGACTCTCGTCTCATCTCATCTGTGTTTCTGATCCTGTCCACTAGTCTGGTTCCTCCCAAGGTTCTTTGCTTGTGGAGTTGTTTTTCTTCTTCTGTTCAACAGCCTTCTTTGCCTTGCTCACTGGAGTAGCTGCTCTGTAGCTATATATAAATGTACAAATAAAATTGCTTGTCTAGGAGCGACTGTTGCAAACGAATGCCCGTGCACATTAAGGTTTGATATTCATTGCACACGCTGGCAGGCGTTAGTTCCACTGCCATGCTGTTAACTAGGAGTGAGGTAATGCACAGCCCTGCCAACTGCTCTCGCTTCACTCTTCTGCTCCTGCGTCTGGCGTTAAGCGTGCCACCAGGTGCTGTTCAGATGACAGCACCACACATATAGAGCCATTTGTGTCTGAACCTACTGAACCTCAGTGGCTCACAGCCTCTTTCAGAAAACGGTTCGAGAAACGTCGTTCCTGCACTTTGTCTTCTGTTTGGTATTCTTCTACAACAGAAAGCAGCCCCTTCTGTTAAAGCCAGCAAGTCCAGGGATGCTTTCCAGGCCCAAGGTTTATCAATAGTTGAGTAGGAACATGGCGGTGAGTGTTGGTAATGAGGCATACTTCATCACACCATCTATATTGCATGATGGGCAGGACGGTATAGAGACAAAGACAAGACTAGATGGAAGAGATCACACCAAAGACTGGAGAACGGCAGACACGTTTCAGGACATTTACTATGTTGCGTTGACGTACCTGCCGCATCTCCATCTCCCAGTGTCACGTCATCTCTCTTTCTGCTAAAGACAGTCAAATACTGCTCATCGGGAGAGTTTGAGTGTGTGCGGGTGTGGAGTGAATGTTAAGAGTTCTCATCAAAGCGCAGCTTTGTGCACATGTAAACCCCCGCAGGTGAATATGTCTGTTTTTATGAGTTACTCTTACCAGGTTCTCCTATTTTCTCCTCCCTTCCCCCACTTCTGCTCCCCTTTCAGATGGATTTCTGAATTATTTACGTCTTTCATTTTCATCGATCACTCATTTTTTTTCACGGGCCTCTCCAGACGTCCCTCCATCCCTGTTTTCTCCCTCCTCCACCGCACTGTTTGTTGCTCATAATAACCTCTTGGCCCAATCGCTCGCGTTGCACTCCCACCTGCCTTCGAATGCTTCTCCTGCATGAAAAGCGCTGCGCTCTTGAGGGAGCGATGCTTTGAGCCCGAGGTGCCTCGTGTGAGGAGAGCGAACGCTTTTTCGATTTGTCAACATGCATGTGCATTTTCTTGACGTTTAAAGGAATAGTTCACTCAAAAATAACAATTCTGCCAATATTAATTCCCTCGTTATTTACTCATTGTATTTGCATAAATGTTTTAAGCTCTTTTAAACTCCAAAAAGGATAGAAATACTATTAAAGCACCTTAAATGCAGCCAATACGACTATGTGCGCTATATTCATGTCTTCTGAAACTGTACGATAGCTTTGCGTGAAGAAAAGACTGAATTTGTCATGCACTGACAATATGTCCACAATGTATTTCTCTCATTGATATCATGACTTAATAAATGTGAATGAATTGGATGTAAAGCGATCACCCTGATCTGTACATACTGAGTTGCACTTATTTAGAAAGCGAGGTAAGGAATGATGCAGTTAAAAACAAGAAAAGGGAAAATGGAGAGAGAGAGAGAGAGAGAGAGAGGACTAGATATTACACTGGCAGTAAGAGGATGAATTATTGAAGCTGGCATGGGGGGAGAGAGGCAGGAACGAGGAATATGTTTTTAATCCGGTGTGTATCCATGTCTAGACAAACTACACACACTCTTACACACACAGAGTGCTCACGCTTCTCCCTTGAGTACTCATAAAGAAAGAAATAGCGAGAGTCTCTAGTAATTTGTTTTTGTAAAATAATAATCAAACTAGAACTAATATTATTAACAATGATGATTTTCTTTGACTATTTCATGATCTGTCTGTCTGGGATTTTGTCAAACAGTTGGTTAAACCCGCAGCAGGCTTTCAGAGCGGATCTGCTGTTGGCTTGTGGTTTTGAACCACGTTTCTTGTCAGAAAAAATGCTTGTCTCAACAATTACCAGTCTAGTCATGAAGTACTCTGTCTTTTCACTGAACAAAGAGCTTTTACTGCGCTCAAAAACTGAAATGAATTGAGATGTGGACAGCGGCCATGTACGCATCTTCAACCGAAGCACGAGCTCCACTCTTCAACCTAAAGAAACTCCAGCATAACAGAACATTCAACACAAACACGTCTACTCTTTTGTCATGTTGCTGAAAAACACACATAATTAAAATAACACATAACCTCAACATTCACTCTCCCAAGCCAAGGATAAAAAACACTCTGCCCAGTTTCAGCAATGCTACATTGTAATGCCAAAAGAAACAAAAGCATGCAATGAAACGAAGTTGAGAAAATGTTCAATAATGGTGTTTCATAAGCTCTTTTTCATTTTAATTATATTGACTAAGCAGCATTTTTTTTGTCTTGGTTACATTTGCTGTTGTATGTTTACTACAGACTCAGAATGTCAAGGTCTGTCTCTCCCCTCTTCTGTCAATCTCACACTCTTCTAAAGTGTATTTTCTCACAGTGTTCAGTGACATCTTCACCATGCGATCATGTCATTTTGATGGCTGCCGTCTGTGCTGGTGAGGTGTTGCGTTAGCCTCCTGGACACACATCTGCTCTCTTCGAGCAGATTCTGGGTTATTTTCCATTCAGTGTCTCTGGACCACATCTGTGCCATCCTGTTGATTACTATAGACAATCATTTTGTCTAGTTCCTCAGTTTGTACAAATCAATGAGAAACACGTTTGGAGCAATGCATGCATTTAGTAAGGCAGCGTATGTGCCGTATGTAGCGGTTAAAAATCTGTGCTTAAGTAGTGAGTGATGGACTTGAGGAACCAATGTAAAATCATATTCCGTTCCCATTTGATGCTTTTTATGTGGATTTGCAGACCATTTGTGAGCATGATAGGTGGTGTATCGCACTGACAGATTAATGAGCCAATCATTTTGCGATTGCGGCATTGCCTTCTCTCATGTGACGTTGCACCTGTCACTCGCCCCACGCTATAGGACCTCAGAGAGAGCACCGTGAGCTCAGAGACGCATCCTCTTCCCAAACATCATCTGTTGTTGCCTGTTGGACTGTGTACTTTAGAACAAATTCATTTTGTAATTTTGCTTGGTTTATTTTTGTACCATACGTTATTTACTCAGATCTTGATTTCTGTGAGAGGCACTGCTTGCTTGACCTAATGTGGGATTTTGTGAGATCCAAATAAGATCCAGCGCTCACCACATCTTGTACTGAGTTTGAACAGATTTCTTCCCGTGCACCATGAGCATTTTCCCCTCAAACAATAATGAAGTAGACCTTTTAGATGGAAAATCCATTGAACTGTTTTCTTACTATGAGTACCAAAGCACTTTTCCAAAAGGCCTCTCACAATTAACTTCACTGTGATAATTTGTCATCACTGCAGAGTATTTTTTGCTGGATCTCTGACCCTCTGTCTCTCCTCTGTCTCTCTCTGTGTGTGTCTGCAGTGACGATCTCCACCAGTACTTACTTCGATGGGCTGCTGGTCACCGGTCTCTACACCTCCACTTCTGTCCAGTCGTCTCCCATCCCTGCATCTCCAGCCTTTGGCTTCGGTAAGTCTCGAATGAGCCTTAAATTAGATTAACAGAAAAATCTAATTATATCAATGAATACTCATCACCTGGGCTGAGTCCACTCGAGTATTCTGGGCAGACACTACCAGGGTTTGAAGGAGAGTGAATGTACTGCACCTCATGTGTCAGATAAGAGCAGAACTGATGGACTGGAGCATTGTTTGAGAGCTTGCTCTGATATTCTCCTCTATGTGTGTGCTAAGAGAGCTTGTGTAATGTGGACATTGGCTTTTATTTTCTTAGAAGTGGGTCTGTTTGATAGGAAAGAGGTTAGAGTGGGTAAAGAAGACAGAAACATGCACATAATCCAGACCTTATGCTTGAGTCGAGAAAACAAGTGGATATTGAGGATGTATTATTCAACAAGGAATTTTATTGACACTGCAGTTTCTCAGCATATCTTATATTATACTCGTTGAAGAGCTGCAGGATTTTGTTCGGGGCTGATGATTATTTACAGTGAGAGAATTGATAAAAATCATAGACCTTGCTGTTTCTCATTGTTCAGAAATAAATATTGTCCCTTTATTTATACTGGGATTTTCATAATGCAAACTACTCCAAATCTCTTTTCCCTTGAACAGCGCCTTAATACACCTAACATTCAATAGGTGAGTTTTGAAGCAGAGCTGGTTATGAAATCATGACACGGACTCATGAATATTAATTAGGTGACGTTGTTAGGTAACCTTCCTGGAACATCCGCCTACGTAATCTATTAATATTCATAGGCCAAGCATTAAGCGTAGTTGGTGACTATCCAGGTGACTAGTGTCCACTTACCAGCGTCTGGCTTTCAGAAGATCAGTTAAATCCATTAAATAAATTGAATGGCATTTTATGCCAAGTTTAATTAATTCCAAAAGGGAATGTGTTAATTTAACTCCGCACTGATGTTTCTGTAACTTTCCAATGAATCCTCGGCAGTTCCATTACGGTCCCGCTTGGGAAAACTTGTTCTCTGTTGAGGTCATCTCTGTGCCCTCTACAGATTCAATGAGTTACAATGAAAGCAGATGATGCCAGTGTAGTGTATCAGAGGCAGCTGTGATGTGGTATATATATACAGTGCTTAGCTAATTTATTAGACCACCAGCACCCAATGTAAGGTTTGTGTCACAGCTGCCCTAAACTAACTGCATTGGTGATTGCCAAACCGATCTCAGACACAGCCCAGTGTGAAAAGCTCAGTCTGCAATACATAGGCCTTCTTGTAGTTTTTCATCATTAAACCTGTTTTCACCTCATCAGTACTGTCTGGTACGGGTCAGTTTGCACACATGAATATGACGGACACCAGCATATTCACTCATTCACTGGCTGGTCTGAGGATCAGGAACCAGCACGCAGATCATTAAGGTCCTCTGATAGCATTACCAACACATTTCATCTCCACTCGAGCCACAGAAGACCCTGAACACTTGAGGGGAGAATTATTATTAAAATGATCCAGCATAAACTCTGCGTCTCATTCAGTAATCATCCACAAGCTAGTGTAAGCAGGTGTAAACTGCTCCTTCAGTATGTAAATTAAATCATTGACATTCGTTTCAATGCAAACATGCCCCCCTTCGATGTAAATTAGGCTCATTACAGATTGGGCTTTATTCTTAAAATCCCATGCTATTTGTTCAGAGCAGTTTACATCACACTATTACCACCTGATAAAGCAGACGCTGCAGGACTGTGTGTCAAACAGATGTGTGTGCGCTCATACCTTTACTCAGTTTTACAGTTTATATTTTTATTATGTCATATGACTAATGACACTGATGTCAAATGCTGAATTTATGAGGATGGATTCAACACACTGACACTAACTTTAACAGATGTCAGATGGGACAAACGTTAAGAACGACAGAAATACAGACACTGGTGTCACTTTCCTGACGTGTGTTTTATCATTCTCAAAGGAAAGGGAAATTATGGGGTTTTGAGATACATGTCAGTATGCAGAGCGGGGTCGATTATTTACAATTATTTTAATTGCAGTCCATTACTGATTAAAGATTGCACGATGAAAACTGTAACTAGTAATGTTATCTAGGTTACTTGTTTCAGGTGATGTATTCGGACTACTTTTTTAGATAATTTTTAGATTACTTTTTTAATCCATATACCATATTGATATATATATATATATATATATATATATATATAAAAAAAACAGAGAATGAAAATATATTCCTCTTTTTTGTTGTTGTTGTTTTTGATATCAACATCATGAAGTGCATTGAACATTACATTAAACCAGGTTTTCCCAAACTGGGCTTAATGTAAGAACTGCAGTGGGTTTGTGAATTGATAAAACGCTAGTTATTAATTAAATCATAAATGTATTTACGTGAGATTTACATGACTATTCTATATTGTGAATATAGTCAAAGCTAAATGGTGTGACAGTAGGATTATTAGAAAGGAAATTAGGTAGAATCATTAAATTAGGAATGATTTATCATGTAATCCATAAAAAAGTAACTGTAAAATGTAATACACTGTAATACTTGATTTTTGGAATCTGATTACGCAATCCAGATGTGATCAGTTACTGTCCATCTCTGTCGGTATGATGTTTATGGGTTTGTGCATCTGTGTCTACAAAGTGTGTTCATATGAAAACAGAACATTTTAATAATGCTTCATTCATAACAAATGAACTTCAGTGTTAACGGATCTTCTAATGGATCTTCACACCTAAATGAATGTTAAATGTGAACAGTCTTAAGTTTCAAATTGAATTACACACTGCAGCTTCTTTGCCGCAAGTTGTAGTTTCTTCCAGTGTCATTATCACCATCTGTTTCCAAAGGGTTATGAAAGGGTGAATATCACATCCAGTGAAAAGAAACAAAAGAATTAAAAACAATGTATTAATGGAGTGGATGAAGTGAAGGAGAAAAAATGGAGTAAAACAGAGAGTGTTGGTGAAGCAGGAGTGGGTGCCATTTCCTGTATTTACTCTCTCTGCTTTCATTTGCATGCTGCTTTATGCCATCATTCTTGGTTCACATTGTGTGTGTGTGTCTGTGAGAGAGAGTGTGTGTGTGTGTGTCTGTGAGAGAGAG
>NW_015505450.1:205462-205694 GCF_001515645.1 Sinocyclocheilus grahami | reverse complement strand
TGTGTGTGTGTGTGAGAGAGAGTGTGTGTGTGTGTGTGTGTGAGAGAGAGAGAGTGTGTGTGTGTGTGTGTGTGTGTGAGTGTGTGTGTGTGTGTGTGTGTGAGAGAGAGTGTGTGCGTGTGTTTGTGTGTGTGTATGTGTGTGCGTGCGTGCGTGTATGCGTGAGTGTGTGTGTGTGTGAGAGAGTGTGTGTGTGTGTGTGAGAGAGAGAGAGTGTGTGTGTGTGTGTGTG
>NW_015505450.1:195207-202707 GCF_001515645.1 Sinocyclocheilus grahami | reverse complement strand
GCCGTCACAAATTAGCACAAGTCAAGTCCGATTAATTAATTTCTAGCTCGCACGATTAGCTGGGGAGTCACGTCAAATTAAACTTCAAATTAGTGCTGATGCCTCCCAGGAGAGGCAAAAGAGCTTCAGCTGCGTCAGTGACGAAACTGGCCCTCTGGCACTACAGCTGACTTTTGACATTACTCCTGTCTTTCATCTCAACTTTATTCTGATCGCGAATCCTTCTGAAAGTCACTGAAATGGCCATTCTGAGATGAGGGGAGTGGAAACTAGTGGAGGACATGAATCTGATAAAGAAGCATCACAAAACATGGATATGGATGGACAGACAAAAGTTAATGGCAATTCAGCTGAAGAGAGAAAGAGAAGACAGGAGATGAGAATCAAAGGAGACAATGACGAGCTTTAGAATCATCTGTAAGTGTAAGAAGTAAAGAGATATTTTTCTTGCTGTCATCAATTAGAAGTCAAAGTATCCAGCCAAGTTTCCACATTTTTTCAAAAGCAACAAAACAGATTTTTACTGAAGAGAAGAAATTTTCACCAACGCTGAAAGATGCTCTTTGTGCTTGGGAGGTCTAAAAGTCACAAACGTGATTTCACGTAATCAAAGAAGGTCTGCGACTGGACAACACTGGCTCTTCCCTTGACTTCAGCCTTCTGACTGGGAAAGAAATGCTAATTGTTTTTCATTTCAGTTCTGTTGTTGCTTTTACAGATATTGAGTCAATTGTGTTTGAGACGTAATAAGGCTGATTATTTTGTTGGTTTTTGCTCCGGGACCGACCGCTGCACGTCTGTGAGAAGCACAGAGACCGATGGGATGTTGAGTGATAGAAACTGAGAAATGCTCCAGTTCCGCTACGAGACATCAGCAAATGAAATCAAATGACCCGAATTAACTGCTTTATAATGAACTATTGATCCACAAGCTTCACAACTTTATTTTTGCTGCAAAGACAAATCATGATTGACCCAGCACCGGTTGGGGTCAAAGGTCAGGGGTCAGAGGTCACCTCACAGCTGCAGTAGACGTTTGTGTGTGGTAATAGTAATGATAACGATGCTTAATGATTTCAAAGACACATTAGAGACAAACACTATTGCTATCAGACAGAGTCACTGGGATCTGCTCCAGATGGCCAGTCCAACACAGAAAACCCTTCACTCGTTTCTGCTGTATTTCTATAGTATCACGGCTCATTGGGCGGCTGGTGCAGATCCAAGTCCACAGTTCAACATTCAGAAAGTGAAAAGATCAAGAGCAAAACAACTGCAGTGCAAAGGGCCTCAGCCGTAGTTCAGTGCATGCATGCAGCAGTGAATAAATATGATTGGTGATTATAGACACACACACACACACACACACACAGATTCTCCCAGGTGGCTGAATTGTCTTCTGGCCAATAATCCTCTCTGCATTGTGTCGGCCCCCACTCCCTTGGCCCCGGGCTCCTGCGTCTCTGAGTCGGGCACACAGCTTCTTCCTGGCAACACAAAGAGCACTTCTGTCATCGCCATGACAATGGCAGTGTAGGATGATTGGCAGATTATGAAATGGACCAATGGCAAAGCAAGGAAGGGTTGCCAAGTGATCGAGAAGCTTCTGGACCTGCAGTTTCTGACCCCGGGTCAGTTTCTCAGGGGAACAAAGTGACTTTTGGCCAGCGATTCCATATAACGCAACACTATATCAACGACGTCATGTTCTTCGTATGTCTTTCTAGGAAGGCCTGAGAAGGCCAGACACGTCTAGATCTCTCTCCGTTCACATACTGTATGTTTGATTAATAAATATTCATACCCTGCTGTTGCATGATGGATGACGAGCCGGTTCTGAGCGAGTGGAAGCTATACGCTGAGATTCAGAGTCGGAGACGAGGCGCATGGGTGGCGCAGGAGGTTTCAGGATGGAGAGAAGAAAGCCTCTTTTCTTGAAGTGACACTTGATAGATGACCAGACATCCTACAAACCTTCAGTGTCAACAGACTGTCAACACTTCTATTGAAAACACTAAATAATGTATTTAATTACTGATAGGAACAAACACTTTCCATTTAGAGATCGGTGCATGTTCACATAGCTGTTAAAAATAATTTAATTTTCACAGTTTTAAAACATTTGTCAATGACTCAGTACATGTTGCTAAACCAAGATTTGACCTGAGACATAGCAACACTGAGATTAAAGGGTTAGTTCACCCAAAAATGACAGTTCTGTCATTAATTACTCGCCCTCGTGTCACTCCAAATCCATAAGACGTTCGCTCATCTTCAGAACACAAATTAAGATATTTCTGATGAAATACCAGAGCTCTCTGACCCTGCAGAGACAGCAACAGAACTGACACGTTCAAGGCACAGAAAGGCAGTGAGGACAACGTTATTGAAGATGAACGAAGGTCTTACGGGTTTGGAACGACATGAGAGTAATTAACGACAGAACATTCATTTTTGGGTGAACTATCCCTTTAACAGTAATGAGTCAGATTGTGCTTTATTCTACTAATATGTGTTGAGTTTAAATTATGAATCTGCATTTTAATGAGCAGCAGTGAGCATCATGCGTGCCAGTCTGTGCCACCCCGTACCCATCTGTTGTGCGCCAAATCATCTTCCTTTCATTTTAGAGGCCATTTGGAGTAGAAATCTCAGACTAGGCTATCGAACGCAGTGAAAAGTATATAAGTGTGTGTGTGTGTGTGTCTGTGAGTGTCTGTGTGTGTGTGTGTCTGTGTGTGTGTGTGTGTGTGTGTGCATGTGCGTGCGCGTCTGTGTCTGTGTGTGTCTGTGTGTGTGTGTGTCTGTGTGTGTGTGTGTGTGCGTGTGTGTGTGTTTGTCTGCGTATGTGTGTGTGTGTGTGTGTGTGTGTGTGTGCGTGTGCGTGCGCGTCTGTGTTTGTGTCTGTGTGTGTGTGTGTCAGTGTGTGTGTGTGTGTATGTCTGTGTGAAGGGAGGGCAGAAGACTTTATTCAGCTCAAGTGTGGGTGGCCGTGGGAGATCGCAGGTCGCTCGACTGCCATTAATCACGGCCGACGGCTCTCTAGTTTTCTATCTGCATGTGAAAGGAAATGCACACATTGTTTATGGCTTTGACTGGTGCCATTATTTCAGTCCTCTGAGAGAAGTTTACTCTTGACATCATAAATGAAATGGAAACAATCAGTTTTCTCCTCGAGTGAGTGATGATATCAGCACACCGGAGTCCTGTTAGCACTGACATGAGATCAGGCCTCTGCAGCACATCCATCCTCACTAAACATGAAGAACTGGAGAAATACGAAATTCTGAGTATTTCAGGGTGGCAGTATAGCTTGGTTGTTAATGTTTTTTAATCGAGGGTGTTTTGTACAACAGTGGTCCGGGTCTGAAACAAAGACAGAAACAGAATTGTGTCATTTTGGCAGCTATAATTAGCCACAAACATTCCCTGTCGATTCTCTAGCCTTTGTCTATCATGCCTTAAACCAACAATAATTAGAAATACAATTTTAACTGAATAATGAGCATTAATGGGGCAGTGATTTGCTAGAATGTGCAATAATGCAGTAACATTTATCATTTATCTGCACATCATTTGAAGCTGCTGTATGTCATTTTTTGGGTGTCGCAATATGGGATTCCAGTTTAATATGCAAAATAAACTAATTAATAATTAATAAAATTGAATTAACGACCCCATTACTTAAAGTAGAATGTAAAGGTATAGCCAGTATGAATTAGTAATTGACTTTCTGAAGAGTGAAACACGTTCAGACTGCAGGTAAATCATATTTTTTCTCAAATCAGAACTTTTCAGGCAGACTGTCTGCACTATTAATTGCAAGTGATCGAATTGTGTGTCCAGACATGACCAGTCTATCTGCATGGGTTGCTTTGGTAACGACGCAGGCATATCTACGTATGTGACCAGGCTTTTTCTAAACAGATGCAGGACAACTGGAGGTGCATCATCTTGCACTCCAAATAAGTCGCGGTGCAGAACTCCTCTGTCGCACAAGAAAAACTCAGCAACAGAGGAGACTGCTATATATTTGGATTTTATTCAGACATGGTTTGGACTTAATCTTTAGGCATCTGCCTGTAGCAGATTATATTTAAAACATACATTGTGCACATTATGTGTGATGTCTCTTATGTATATTGTTTATGTTACTCTACGTAAGCTTGTGAATTTCCCCTATGAGACAAATAAAGTGTTTGAAATTGGAAATTTAAATATTGTGATGTTCCGTGTTATAATCACAGCCTGCTTCAGCTTCGTTTGAATACTGTATGAATACTTCTGGCATTTGCATCACTGCTTTTGACCTTATTGTTGTGTGTCGCATTAAGAGTGACGCAAAAGACAATTGGAAATAGCTTCCAGACTGAGATACATCTGTAAAATTTTGATTCAAATCGCATTTCAAACCACCTCCATTTGAATCTGATTTGAAAAAACAAAAAATCAGATTTCATGTGTTTTTTGCTGTTCAGACTTTTAAAAACCCATCTGTATAATAACTGGATAAACTTATTTGTTTCCATGTTGCAGGCAAACCGCTTGTATTGTGTCGATTTCCACAAAAAGTTGTGGGGTTTTATCTCACTAATGATGAGCTCACATGTCAGATATTGTTATGCTTGTGTGTGTGTGTGTGTGTGTGTGTGTGTGTGTGTGTGTGTGTTTGTCAGGGGTGATGTCAGACAGGCAGTTCGGGACTCAGTTTGTGTGCAGTGTGGTGGCGTCTCACGTCAGTCACCTGCCCTCCACCAGCCTCAGCTTCATCTGGATCGCTCCTCCACCCGGCACCGGCTGCGTCAACTTCATGTGAGTCACGCATCCAACACCTACAGCTCATGCAAACCACACGGCTCTATTTCAGCCATGAGGAAAACCTCACAAAAATCTGACATCATGAGGCAGATTCTTCACGAGTGAGTGAATCTTGAGGCTCACCTGAGAGATTGTGTTTGCATAAAACATGCCACGCTTCCGGAAACCAGACCTATCTCTGACGTAGGTTTGCAATAAACATGCTTGCAGTTTCAGATCAACAGAAAGCAAGAAAAATCATGCTTAATCATGTTTAAAGAGCTTTTCCTCCACACATCTAGATGTCACTCTTCCAGTTCTGAGTGCAGAATCAAGAAGGAGGTCAGGTGTGAATATTCCATGCTGCCTTCACATGTTATCAGAATTATCAGATTACTAGTCAGAAATTGGACATGAACGGCTTCTTAAGTTATATTCATGACTGGGAAACCTTGAGATCATTTTGATGCCAGAGTTTCTTAGTGGAGCCGCCAGAAACATTTGATTAATTTTGCCATTTTAAACAATCGTTACCGTTACATGTATATTTACATATTATAAGTAGCCTTTCAAAGCATATTGTATTGCACACAACGAAAACTGCATTTATTTCACTGGAATTCCAAAATCGTCAGCATGCTGTATAAGTTTAAATGCCTGGGACGCTACATTTTATTCAAAATCTGTTAGATAGAAACAAAATATCTTCAATGCATTTTGGCTTTAATAAGATTTCCTCAAGAAATAGGCAGGATTGAATCTGCTGCCCTGCATGATCCCTGTTCTTTCTATCAACACACTTGAACACGAAAGAATATGTGCAGGAATTAGTGCACTCAGTTTAATGACAGACTGCTCAGAGATGTCTTATTTTGTGCTTTAAATTCCACATGAAGGCAAAGTAAAGCACTCAATGCTTCTTGTCTGTTTGTGCAGATACACACATATATTAAATGCTGATCTCAAGGGTAAATATGCCGATTTGCCAGCTCATATGGAGGCGAACAGTCATTGCTAATAGCGGTGAGGTGTATGTTTGCAGTTTACTACAGCTCAGAGAACAATCACACAGATGGAGACAGCGCCTCAGATCGTCTAGCGTGTCCGTTATGCTGCTCTTCTGTCAGAGCCAAACCCTTGAGAGCAGACGCTCATTTAAGAGCCGATTTTCAGGATTCATGATGTGGCCGTTCGCTGCCACACTTCATGGTTTTCCCGTCTTTGTCAGGCGTACTGCTAACAAATCTCTGACGGCGAGGCCGCGGGTCAGAGGAGCCTTGCGTGTGTCGGTCCTGTGCACACGCGTGTGTCCGTGTCTTCCTGCCGTTTGTCACTTTGAGAGTTTACGTCAGGCCGACAGAGAGCAGCGTTTCTGAGAGTTCAAGGCCTTCATCCATAACCCTGCCATGAAAGCATGATGGGAAAAAAGCGAGGCGAGGAGTGTTTAGGCATTTCTGTTATTACGATTAATGAGTGCGAGCTGTTTGTGATGGACCATCTGTTCAGGGCAGCCTGTGTTTCTGGAACATACACAACAGTTACGTTCTGTATTATTATTTTCCTTTCCTGGAAAGAGTCAATCGTATATAGTGTCTTTGGCTAAACAAACCAGTGCCAGATGTAATGTGAGTGAACAGGGGCGATAAAATGACTGGCTGAAGAAGTGAAGAATGACACAGAGATGGAGGAGGACTGTTTGAACAAATGAACGACGCAAAGAGAGTTTCCATTGTTTAAATGTGGCAGCTCAAAACACAACGAGCTCGACAGCCAGCGAACATTTATGTAACTGTCAGCCGTAACCTGTGAAATTCTCTGACACTGTGGCATTAACTGCATAATACAGAAATATTTTCCTAAATGATATACAGATGATATGTAGTCCTTTGTGAAAAAGAAGTACACTTATTTGTATTGAATGTGCACTTCAAATGCTAAAATTATATATTTAAAATACTGTACTTGCAGATGATATACTATTAATGAAATAATAGACCTCTTAAGTGTATTAAAGACAATTTTGTTTTAAAGTACATTTTAAATCTTTGTTTTAATAATCTTTTGTCATTCTTTAAAGAAGTACACTTATTTTGATGTGTCATCTAACATACTAAAGCACATTTAAAATACTTTAACATTTTGTGTCCTTCAGTATTGAATTTAATGTTAATATATTTTAAATGTACTAAATTGCAAATGTGTAAATAGAAATATATTTAAATACATGGCATTCAAGTTACAATAGAAATGACATATTTTACCATAAATGCTTGTCAGTACATTTAGCAGTAACATTAACCATACTTGAAAGACAATATAAGTAATTATGAAATTACATATAAAGATGTACTGAGGTATTAAAAAAAACACCTTAGAGTTCAGCTAATTGAATTTAATACATTTTCATTCAATTGTAAATAGCATGCAATTCAATGTCCAAAAAACATTACATTCAGTTCACTCGTAAGTATATTATTTCTGTAACACTTTAGCATACTTTGTAAAGTGTACTTGTTTTTTTTCAAAAGGGTTATGTGTATATATTTGGTTGATTGAAGCATTGGGGATCTGGATGCCTCTTCATTGTCCAGTGATACGAGATGTTTGGACAATTGGTGATGCAGTTAGAAGGAGCTAATGATGAGCTGCAGCCAATGACTAACACTTAATAACAGTTCTTCTGTCTGCAGTGAGACAGGTCAG
>NW_015505450.1:185072-193662 GCF_001515645.1 Sinocyclocheilus grahami | reverse complement strand
GCGTTTTTGTGACAAATGAGGACATAAATGTGTATAATGACAAAGGTATAACATAGGTATTACAAGGAGAAGGAGACTTTTCAGGAAATTACCCCATGTCCCCACTTTTCAAAACGCTTATAAATCACACAGAATGGAGTGTATTGGAAATCTGAAATAGCACAAAGTCTCCTGTGAGGGGTAGGTTTAGGGGTAGGGTTGGTGTAGGGCAATAGAATATACGGTCTGTACAGTATAAAAACCATTACACCTATGGAGAGTCCCCACTTTTCACAAAAACAAACCTGTGTGTGTGTGTGACTCCGTGTGTGTGTGTGTGTGTGTGTGTGTGTGTGATTGAGTGTGAGGGTGTGTGATTCCATGTGTGTGATTGAGTGTGAGGGTGTGTGTGTGTCTGTATGTGTGAGTGTGTGTGTGTGTGTGTATGTGTGTGTGTGTGTGTGTGTGTGTGTGTGTGTGTGTCTGTATGTGTGAGTGTGTGTGTGTGTGTGTGCTCTGAGAGTCACTTCAGCAGCTTCACACAAAACTACCGTCAAACACACTGAAACTTTTAAAAAATATATTTAGCTCTTTCTCTTGCTCTGTGTTCCTGTGTTATTTATCCGTGTTTGTTTTCTTATTTTGTCAAATAACTACTTGCGTTTGCATCCGCCTGACCTCGTCTGTGTCCCAGCATAACAATCATACAACCAAGGTATTTTTTTTATCCATGTTTTAATCTATAAAGCTCTGTTGAGCAGCATCTTATTTGACAAAATAAAAATGCAATGTTTTGTTGTAAATTAATTGTTATATTTTGATTTGATTAAAATGCTGTGATACTATTTTTGGCCATATCGCCTAGACCTAAATAGACTCTTATTACTGACTACAGCTTTATAACATACGTAAGACTGTGTGAATGGGCACATATGCATTATAATATACAGCATTTTATACATGTAAGCAGTAGGTAACCGAGTAATAATAGGCTAATGAAATTTTAAAAACAATGTTATTTCACAGCTGATGTATCACTAGAGAGGTTTTTTAATTGTTTTAATGAACTCTCGTTGTTCTTCTCTTTTGCTTTGACGTGTGTTGAGCACATCAGTTCTCACTGTCATGCAAATCCAAATCAATCTTACTGTTACAAGTTGCTGTACAAAACAGTACAACAGTGTCGCTAAGAGAACAAGCTCAAACAATGCCATCATCCATGACTAGTCAAAGCAGACCTGACGTGTTCATTAGCAGTCGAGTGAATCGCTGATCCTCTCTGATGGCCTCATCGTGCCACCGGTCTTCATATATACAATAGACAGATTTCTGAATGTACAGATAAGTTATTCACAGGTTAGTATGTGCGTAGTTCAAAGTTCATACATGAATCTCAGCCTAAATTGAAGCAATTCTTCAGAAGACTGGAATAAAACCGCTCCATTCATATGAATTACTCTTACGATGTCCTTTTGTACTGGGTTTTGGATTTGCATTAATGTTTTGATCGCACAATGACTTTTAATGGAGGTACAGAATTATGGCAATATCAAAAATATCTTAATTTGTGCTTGGAGTGACATGAGGGTTAGTGAATGATGTTTTATATTCTGGTTTTGTATCGCACTGCTGTAGAATATATATGCATTAATACAAGCATTTCAATCTACAAGAGTCACATGACAAATAAAGATTGTGTGGGAGTAGACGGTAATGCAATCAGAGATACACATTTACTCTGGACTGATGGATTCAGGTCTTGAGCTGTTATTGTGTGCTGGAGAGTCTCGTCTCTGTCTCTACACCTTCTTCTTCACTGAAGCATGATGTCCTCAGAGCTCGTCATGACACACAGCCAGCTGGCCAGCTGTGAGAGAAACACACTGAATCAGTCTGACCGCTGATACTCGCCCGCTCGTCCACTCAAATCAGATCCACAACACATCAGATCAGTCAGATGTCCTTGAGGCTTGTTGTCAGTTCTGTTCATGAAGTTAAGTGTCTTTTGAAGTCACGTGATCTTTAAACAATCACAGTCAGAAAGTATATCCATACCTGGAACCATACCTGTGTTAAACATTCATCTCCAGAGCTTCACAGTGTTTAACAGTAGAAGCTGCTTACAATACAGTAAGCAAGGCTGTTTTAATGTGTAATGCCAGACCAAACATGTATGAAAATAACTACACATATTTTTATCTTCCTTGACACCAGACTTTGTGTGAGTAAGAGCATTAAACATATTAAATGAAGCACATTACTGCGTGTTTTTCCTCTAACGTTGCCATATTAGCGAACAAGCCGTCTGGGACTCGTTTCATAAATATTGAAGTGCTTTGCTCCAACGTAACCTCCTGCTCTTCATTATGCTCGATGTTTTATTCATAAATCCCATTTCCAAATTTGTCTTTACCAAGCCCTGAAAGATGAATGTGATTTTGTTGTTTTAGTTGTTGTTTTTTCTCCCCCTTCAACATCTCTCCCTTTTGCAGTTTGTTATTTATTCATGAGATGTTGTTTGGTTATTCATGAGAGCAGAAGCATAAATGCCTCACAGCCTTCGGTGTCAGAGACGGGATCCAGCAAAACTCCTTCTGCTGACCTCATGCCAAAATGTGCTTTCTTAAACAAGCAATATTTCATAGTAAATTAAAACAGTGTAATATTTATAAGCACTTCATACTCATATTTAGAGTTTAAGTGATTCTGCACGTGCTGATTAGCTTGTTCTAGTGTCTGGTTTGGGTTAGTTCTAAACTCAGGACACTGTTAAGAATGTATTAACCTGCTATGAGTTAGTTTATGAATGTATATTAATATGTTTGGTGGCAGTGGCGGATCTAGCTTCATCCGTCTGCCACCCCTAAATCAAATAAATTTTACATAAATGTTTCTATTCTATATAAATGCATATATTTAAATTATTCAGGCAGATAATAACTTTTGCAGGGCAGAGATGGATTTTGTTGATATCAATTTCACTGGTATCAGCCCTATAGAGTGTTATTACACTAATTGCATTTATTGAGCACATTTAAGAATTCAATCTACTTAAATCTACCTAATATGTAATTATGTATTTCAACATTTCATGCTAGCATTGCAGTCAGTAAGCTAAAGCGTGTATGAATTTGCTCTCGATCATTAGACATAAGGATCCGATAGAGTCTGAAAGCATGAGGAGGATCTTCATAAACCAGACCCTGAAGGCAGCTGTCATAGATTTCAGACACAGCCTTTGTCGATTTGTCTCCAGCTTTGTCCCATTAGTCCTCCTGTATTTTAGCCCTCACATTTGCCTTGGTTTTTATCAGGGTTTGTTCTTGGATTTTAGTATTTAGAACTTTTTTTCTGTTCAATAAAGCCGCATGATCCTCTTGCCCTCAGTAAGACTCTGTGTCACAATAATAGACAATAAAAGTGTATTAATCAATAAATGGAGGAAGGCATCAGTGAAATGATGAAATGTAGAAGTCTAAAACCAGGTTATGTGGCAGACAGCAGTTCTCCAGCAGTCTTACATGCGGTTAATGGAGCTAAAGGACAACCTGTGCAGCTTTAAAGCAAACAGCTATTCATGTCTGTAGAGGGAAGGAAAGCAGCACAAAACCTCCATCAGTGAACACTGTAGAGCAGAGCCGCAGGTCACAGCCAGAGCTACAGAACACAGAAGAGTGAACTGTAGGAGCTGCTGCAGGTCTGTATCAGAGATGAGGTGAGATGTTGAGCGAGGAGTGTGTGTGTGTGTGTGAGAGAGAGAGAGAGAGTGTGTGTGTGTGTGTGTGTGTGTGTGTGTGTGTGTGTGTGTGTGAGCGGGAGAGAGAGCGAGAGAGTGTGTGAGAGAGATAGAGTGTGCGAGTGTGTGTGTGTGTGTGTGAGAGAGAGAGAGAGAGAGAGAGAGTGTGTGTGTGTGTGTGTGTGTGTGTGAATGTTTCTCTCTGTGTGCGTGTGTGTGAGTGTGAGAGAGATAGAGAGTGTGTGTGTGTGTGTGTGTGTGTGAGCGAGAGAGAGAGCGTGTGTGTGTGTGTGCGTGGTGTAGTACAGGAATTTTTCTTTTAATTTAGTGAATTAACAAAAAGATTCTTTCGTTAGAAGCTTCCAGCAATCGGACTTCAGTCTCAGTGTATGTGAATCTACAGCAGATATGTTTTGTCATCCTGATGAATGGTCTCTGACATCCATAACTTAAAGTGAATGTTAGCGAAATGTTCTTAGAACATATTTTTGTCAGTCTTGAGTCGTAAGTATAAATTGACCCCGTACCCCCGTTTATGGCAATGCAATGAGACTGCTGTCTATAAAGATGCTCCTAGCAGCTCATAAAGCCTCCTCCTGACCTCTTGACCTCTGATCGCTGTCTCTGACATGAAGACCTACAGTCAGACTTCAGTCTCCCTCCAGAACTTTAATCCAGCAGAAACACTTCATCTTCTTTTAGGTAATGGGCTTGTTATTGCTCTCCTCTCCTTCTGCTGGCTGACGCTCTGTAATATTTCTCTCTTTCTCTCGGTCTGTTGTCCCTCAGGGCCACAGCGACGCACCGAGGACAGATCATCTTCAAGGACGCTCTGGCGCAGCAGCTCTGTGAGCAGGGAGGTGAGGAGCATCTCTGATCCGTAAACTTCAGATGGGTGTTAGAGAAATGACAGAAAAACTAAATATACACCAGCTGCAGCACATCATCTGCCAGAACACACATGCATCCCCGATCAGACAGAATGTGTGTTTCAGGTTTGAAAATGCGAGGCGCACCACACTGCCTTTTTTTGGTTGACTTTTTTTTATTTAGAAAAGAGCAGTGCGATGCGGGTTTTTTTAAATGTTGCTAGGCAACCACCGAATCAGCTGTCCTGTCAGTCTAATCAAGGATTATATCACGAGTGCTCTCAAATCTTTGGATTGCTGTTTAGTAAACTGTCATATTAGCAGAAACTTAAAAAAAATAATAAGTTTCTCCTCCAACCCTGCAGTCTCCAGACGTTCCCAGCAACTATAAACTTCCTTCATCACAACATAAGGCCCGCCTCTCCATTCATTCGATTGGATAATGAAAAAAAAAATGTGAATGACGTCGGGTGCTTTTCTGCTCAGAGTTTTTTTTTTTTCAACTTCGGGTGCTCAGAGCGCTCCTACAAAAACACGAGGCACCCGGGCGCATAAACAACACGCAAAACACTCACTGCCAATAGAAAACGATTCCAAAAGGTGCCTCTCAAAGCAAAAAACGTGTTCTGTCTGATCGGGCCCTAATGCAGTAACAGTAAAGGTTGAATAGTATGAAAGTTGTGCTCACCTGACGTCCATTTGCCATAAGAACACAGGCATACTTACTAAAATCTAAATACTTACTAAAAAACTCAAATCTCTCCATCTGTATGTGGAAAGACAATTGATGCAAACGTTCAACCTGTCAAGCACTCTACTGAATAATACACAATATAAGGCCATGAAAGTTTTTCCAGCACTTACACATGAAGATTTTAAAGAAATCCATTTCAAGTTTGAAGGGCTTAAAGCTTTGAGTGGTTAAAGGAATTATAAATATCCCAGCAGGACTGAAGACGTGAAATAGAGAAATGGGTGAATCTCCGTCAGTGATGAGACATGAGCAGATTAACAAGAGAAGATCTGAGACTGAGAGCCGCTGAAGCTTTAAGAAAGTGAGCGAGCACGGCGCAGACATTTGACTGGCTGATAGTGTTTCAAAGCGGCGTGTGCAGATGTGGGGTTAAGGGTTAGCAAGACTACAACCAGTGAATAGAGCGTATTTCGGCAGTGCTATGGCCTCTAGTGAGCTTCCCATCTTCTCTATAGGCATTTTCAAACAAACAGACAAAACCAGCTCTGGGATGAGTAACATTGCAGCATTCAAAGCAAAAACGGGCATTTAAACATCAGCAAAAACACAACAGTACTAGGGAAAAATCCAAAAATGAGTTCAGTCATATTAAAATACACCAGTGTTAGTCTGTGTAGTGTATGTCACTGCACAGCACTATAGAGAACAGATATCAACCTTAGTTTCCATCACAGCACTAGATATACTGCAGGACAAAAGACACGGCATCATCCTGATTCAGAAGATTTGTGTGTCTGCCCTTGTGAAAAAGAAAAGAGTGTTTATTATGGACATAAAACAATATGCCTACGTATGAACTGAATTGACTGTTTTTTGGACACTTACTGAAAATTAATTATACAGTTAAAATTCTTATGAAATGCAGTTAGCTTAAACTTCAGAGTGCTTATTTTGAAGTGTAATTTTTAAAAATTTAAAAACTTTTTAAAAGTGAACTTTAGTGTGGTAAAAAACGTAGTCATGAAAGTGTCTCTCTTTTAAGTCACCTACCTGGCCTTTTATTTAATTCAAGTTATCTGCAAGTACAGTTTTTAAAAGATATATACTTTTAAGATTTAAAGTACACTGCAAGTGCACATTCAATGCAACATTACACTTTATTACAGTGTAATGACACCATTAAGTACTGAGTACTATTTTATCTTTAACATGTACTGTTCGTACTTCATGGTTAGGATTAAGGTTTGGTTTAGAGTTAGTTGCATGTAATAATACATAATTTACTGTTGTTAATGTAGTAAGACCATGCAACATGTGTAACAAGGACATTGTAAAATGTTACCTACACTTCTTTTTCACAAGAGTACTTTTTGTTATGTGATAACTGTGTTTATAAAAGCAATAGGGATAACAGCAGTCTAAGTGTGAATATTGTGCGTCAAATTCAAATATGTAAGTAGTTTGATAGTTTAGAGAGACTCATTTGCAGTGGTTCATGTTAAGATTTGTGACAGTGATTTCTGTGGTACTATTGATTCTGGCTGATAGATTTCAGGCAGTGCTGAATGCAAAATGTTAAAAATCTCACAGACTAGAAGCACATTTCATCATTTAACAGATTCTGAGCTCAGAGTAGGTCTGCGTTGACAGCTTTATATGTTATTGTTCTGGAGAAAATGAATGGATTTGTACCTCTGAAACCAGACTGTTGCATTGTATTACCCACTGTTTACCATTAGTTTCCATGCAGAGAGAGAAAAATCATCAAATGTATAAAAGTGAAACGAGCCAGAAGACTAGCTGGAATGAAATGACAAATGACAGCGTGTATCCACAGATAAACACATAAAGGCATGCAAAACAGATATGAAAGACTATCAGAGTGGCAGAACTTCACTGAGAGAGAGAGAGAGAGAGAGAGAGAGAGCTGCAGATGATGCTAGTATATCAAAGAGTGATATCTGTGACAGGTCGGGATGAGGAAAGGCGACCAGAGAACTCTGCAATTTCCAGCAGCTCCATAAATTAGTGCTTTATGGGACACGCTGGACTCGTATCCCTGAGGATTGATTATCGTAAAGTGACTATAACTCACGGGGGGTGATCAGTTTTGGGCAGAGGAGAGGAGGACGATCAGAAGCAGAGCAGATATACGACAGCAGACACGCGGCCTCTAGATGGAGAGACGCGCTAAAGATGAAAGATGTGTCGCTGGAAAATAATGTCCTGCGCCTCAGACACCCAAACGCAAGCACCTCTTAATAACACCCAGTGCCAACTTTCATCTGAATGTCCGGCTTTGCATTAGAGAAGTTGGAGAATGAACCGGCCCGCTCCAAATCTGCAGCCGAGGCTCATGGGAAGCGCGGGGCTGTTAAACTGTCAGTGTAAGCCGGTCGCATTAGCACAGATCTACAGGAAGAGCGCCGGAGGTAATTAAGTTCTTAAGAAAGCGATCGAGGATTAAACTAAGCCTGAAACGAGTGTGACTGTCTGCTGTGTGAACGCCTGATGTAGACAGAAGAAGAGGTCGACGAATGAACGGCAGAGAACGAGAGCAGAACTCCACAGACAAAGATCATGTGCAGGGAGAGATTATTACACTCATTGTGTGTGTGTGTGTGTGTGTGTGTGTGAGAGTGTGTGTGTGTCAAGTCATCTTTATTTATATAGCACTTTATACAATACAGATGGTGTCAAAGCAGATTTACAGTGTTAAACAGGAAAATAGTGTGTCGATAATGCAAATAAAATTCAATTCTTGTAAAGAAGCTCAAAAAAATGTTTCAGTTAAAGTCAGTTCATTGTTTATTCAGTGATGTCATCGTCTAGCTCAGTTCAGTTCTGTTCTAATAGTGCAGTCAAGGCCATAATATTGGCAAGTATTAAGTGTCCCCAACTAAGCAAGCCAAAGGCGACAGCGGCGAGGAACCAAAACTCCATCGGTGACAGAAATGGAGAAGAAACCTTGGGAGAAACCAGGCTCAGTCGGGGGCCAGTTCTCCTCTGGCCAGACGAAACCAGCCTGATGTGGTTTAATTCCAGGCTGCAGCACAGGTCAGATTGAGCAGAGGACTCATCTGGTTCTCGTGGTCTTGTGCCGATGGTCGTCGAGGTGATGAGGTCCTCACTGGGGATCTGTCTCTGAGATGCATCTAGTTGTCCTGGTCTCCGCTGACATTCAGGGCTGTAGAGCTCCTCTCTAGGTGCTGATCCACCATCTGATCTGGATACAGACTGGATCTGGTGGCTACGGTGACCTCGGAATAAGAGAGAAACAGACTAATATTAGCGTAGATGCCATTCTTCTAG
>NW_015505450.1:173198-180984 GCF_001515645.1 Sinocyclocheilus grahami | reverse complement strand
CATCTAGTTGTCCTGGTCTCCGCTGATATTCAGGGCTGTAGAGCTCCTCTCTAGGTGCTGATCCACCATCTGATCTGGATACAGACTGGATCTGGTGGCAACGGTGACCTCGGAATAAGAGAGAAACAGACTAATATTAGCGTAGATGCCATTCTTCTAGCGATGTAGCAAGTACATCGTGTGTTATGGGACGTGTTCCTGGTTCCGGTTGACCTAATTACTGCAGCCTAACAATCCTTTAACGGATTTGAATATTAGAAATGTGATAGTGTGTTATGTGTAAGCCAGGTTAAAGAGATGGGTCTTTAATCTAGATTTAAACTGAAGAGTGTGTCTGCCTCCCGAACAATGTTAGGTAGGTTATTCCAGAGTTTGGGTGCTAAATAGGAAAAGGATCTTCCGCCCGCAGTTGATCTTGATATTCTAGGTATTATCAGATGGCCAGAGTTTTGAGAACGCAGCGGACGTGGAGGACTATAATGTAACAAGAGCTTGTTCAAATACTGAGGTGCTAAACCATTCAGGGCTTTATAAGTAATAAGCAAGATTTTAAAATCTATAGGATGTTTAATAGGGAGCCAGTGCAGTGTTGACAGAACCGGGCTAATATGGTCATACTTCCTGGTTCTAGTAAGAACTCTAGCTGCTGCATTCTGGACCCGCTGGAGTTTATTAAGCGTGCAGAACAACCACCCAATAAAGCATTACAATAATCTAACCTTGAGGTCATAAACGCATGAATTAATGTTTCTGCTTTTGACATTGAGAGCATAGCATATATTTTTAAGATGGAAAATGGGTTTTTACAAATGTTAGAAACGTGGTTTTCAAAGGAAAGATTGCTATCAAATAGCACACCTAGGTTCCTAACTGATGACGAGGAATTAACAGAGCAGCCATCAAGTGTTAGACACTGTTTTAGGTTACTACATGTAGAGGTTTTTGGTCCAATAATTAACACCTCTGTTTTTGTTTTTGTTTTTCAGAACTTAGCCGTAGGAAATTACTAGTCATTCAGTTTTTTATATTAACTATGCATTCTGTTAGTTTTGCGAATTGGTATGTTTCGTCAGGTTGATATAGAGTATCATCAGCATAACAGTGAAAGCTAACACTGTGTTTCCTGATGATATCACCCAAGGGTAACATGTAAAGTGTAAAAAGCAACGGTCCTAGTACTGAGCCTTGTTGCACTCCATACTGTACTTGTGATCGATATGATACCTCTTCATTCACTGCTACGAACTGATGACGGCCAGATAAGTAAGATTTGAACCATGCCAATGCAATTCCACTAATGTCAACATAATTTTGTTGTCTACTCAAAAGAATGTTGTGGTCGATAGTGTCAAACGCAGCGCTAAGATCCAGTAGCACTAATAGATAAATACAACCCTGATCAGATGATAAGAGCAGGTCATTTGTAACTCTGATGAGAGCAGTCTCAGTACTATGATACAGTCTAAATCCTGACTGGATATCCTCGCAGATACCAGGAATATAGAATATAGAGAGGAATATAGTTGTGAGAATACTGCCTTTTCTATTGTTTTTGACAGAAAAGGGAGATTCAAGATCATTCTGTAGGATCAAGTTGTGTTTTTTTAGTTTTTTTAATGAGAGGCTTAATAACAGCCCGTTTGAAGGTTTTTAGGACATATCCTAATGACAATAATGAAATCCTAATATTCAGAAGAAGCTCTAGAATGAGTGGAATTGTTCCTATCTGATATAATACTGTAGCTGACGGCTGCATGCATGGTTATACTTTTCTCTCTAATAGTATCTTGGAAGTAAAGAAATTAATTCATTCATAATTAGTTCATTCAGTGGAAGGTCTGTTTGACATGTTAGTAAACAGTGCTGGTAAAATCTGTCTCTTCATCCAAACACTTGATAAGGTTTTACTGCTACAGAGGAGGACAATGAGGAAAGCCAGAGTCGTCACTCCCTTTACCCAGCATTCATAGCACACAAGTCAACAAAACATTGTTGCTGTTTAGTTTCCAGCCTGATCTCATGAGAAACACTCTGCCAACAGTTTTCCAAAAGCACAGTTTGTCCTTCCTGCTACAGGCCAATACAGATGAGACTTAAATACACACAACAAGCTCAATAAATATCCAAATAATGATCTGTTGACTTTTAAATCAGCTCACCCTGTTTGGATGTTAAATCTGATTATAAAGCTCAGATTTGCTGAAGCACTGAAAGCTCTGAATGTCCAGTCTGTGTGCTGAATGAATCTTTCAGTCTGATTTCTGGGATTTGAACCCACGACTTTGGCATTGATGTAGGAAAACCATGCAAGACTTATTTAACAAATACTTGCATTGGCACAGCTGACTGCAAACTATATTCCAGAGCATTATTAACTGATAACCTTCCTCTGTGATCTTGATTTGTCTGAATGGGAGTAACAGTCGCAGTAGCGCCACCCAGTGGACGTTTGATTGGAAACTGCAGTCTGAACCTGCAATTACATTCAGAACTCAACCATTACATTCACAGTCACATTCACTCAGGAGACTTTCACAGTGTGTGTGTGAGTTCTGAAAGAAATAGGTCAGCAAATAAAAAGTAGCGCGGCTGCTTTATCATTATAGTGTGATGGATTTTGGGTAAAGATTATCTGAGGTTATTGAGGGAAAGATTGACTATATGAGTTTTGGTGTATCGGTACAGTTGAGGAGATAAAAAGGTTTTTCCAAAGAAGATGAAGGTTTCTGAATGTAAAGTTTAGTGTGGCTAATTATAGCTCGACGTGTCAGAGGCTTTAGATAAGGAAAGACTGAACTGTGAGATTAAAGAGAGCCTGCAATGTTCACTAAAGAGTTAAAGTCAGTTATAAATTCATATGTTGTAATGTTTCATTTCACCTGTGAAATAACATATAGTAACACCAATACATATATAAATAACCTAGTTAACCTGTTGGCATTAGAGAATAACATCCATATTCAATCAGCTTGTCTGCTCGAGTCAAACCTTTTGTGTTGGGTCCTTTCATACATTTAAATGACTGTGATTTTTATGATATTCAGAATCAAACATTATTCCTTTAATTCAGTATAATTTTTGGTTTAAGAATAAGTAGTCGTGATCTCAGTCACAAACAGACACTCAGAGAACGGCTGCCGGTCCGATCCTTACATCTGGAGCAAGAGTCTGTCAAAATAATTCAGCCACAAAACCCATTCAGTTCATACATTCAATTGACCTGTTTAGTCAATTCTTTCTGAAAACAGTCTGGAGCAACAGCTGTTTTAGATCACTATACGGTTCATGCAATCAGTTTTTAGATGAAGTACAGAGAAAACCGTTTCCCTTCATATAGAGCCGTGAGACACTGATCATTAGAGTCATTAAGGCTAAATAAACCCTGACCATGAGATCAGGACCCTGACGAACATCATGTTCTCCTCAGCTTCCAGCCATCGATCAAAAGCTTCATGATCACTGTAACATCAGTACAAAGTCCTCCAGGATCTTAGTTCTTCTGGCTTGCAGACACACGGTTAAATACACAGCAACTGCAGAAAAATGTTCGACCGATCAGTGTTTGAGAATCAGAATATTCCAGAAAGCTGCGTAATGAAGTCATTTAATGTTTGCGGTCTTCTGTGTATTAATTACAAAATAAGGTCACAATTAAAGTGGATTAAATGTTCACTGTATATATTTATTACCAGACTTTCTCCTTTAGTCTGTCAAAATAATTCAGCCGCAAATCCCATTCAGTTCATACATTCAATTGACCTGTTTAGTCAATTCTTTCTGAAAACAGTCTGGAGCAACAGCTGTTTTAGATCACTATACGGTTCATGCAATCAGACTCAATATTTTAGGGTTCGGTTTTACTGCTGGGTTGGAGTTTGTACTGAAATGTGTTATTTGTCTGTATGGATACAGTGTGGTTTTGGGATTGCAACATAAGCACAGAACATTCAAAAACTTTCAGACAGGAATCGATCAAACTAATAAAAGAATCAAAGGAATTGTTTCTCAATGACCTTTATTAAAGAAAACATTTCATTCTCAATATCCATAGCAGGGTGTACTTGATTTTTCATAGTTTTATCACAGGATCCAGACACCACAGACGGAGAGAGGTAGGAGTGTTAAATGCTCCTACATTAGTAATATTTTGTTGCAGTAGGAGGTGAAGACTCATGGGAGTGACATTGTCCTAGTTTTTAGATGAAGTACAGAGAAAACCGTTTCCCTTCATATAGAGCCGTGAGACACTGATCATTAGAGTCATTAAGGCTAAATAAACCCTGACCGTGAGATCAGGACCCTGACGAACATCATGTTCTCCTCAGCTTCCAGCCATCGATCAAAAGCTTCATGATCACTGTAACATCAGTACAAAGTCCTCCAGGATCTTAGTTCTTCTGGCTTGCAGACACACGGTTAAATACACAGCAACTGCAGAAAAATGTTCGACCGATCAGTGTTTGAGAATCAGAATATTCCAGAAAGCTGCGTAATGAAGTCATTTAATGTTTGCGGTCTTCTGTGTATTAATTACAAAATAAGGTCACAATTAAAGTGGATTAAATGTTCACTGTATATATTTATTACCAGACTTTCTCCTTGTGTCTTTGTCTCCTTTATTTATGGGAAGTGTGCACCATTAGAACTGTTCCATGTGAAAGATCTTTTTGTTTTGTCTCTTTAAGCTCCCACTGAATCTCCTCTTCAGCCCAGTCTAGGTGAGTAAAAGCATCAGCAGACACACGTGTGCTGACGTTACTCCTCACTGCTCCTCACTGTGCTCCTGTCTCTGTGTCTGTCCTCGGTATCTGTCACTGATGTAAAGCTGTGGTTCATGGTGATCATGCTGTTCTCCGGGATGACTTTGAACACAACACACAAGAAGAGCTTAATCTCAATATCTGGTGAGTGACACTCGTCTTTCTTTGAGCTGCTTGCTTTTTTTCCCTATGCAATATTTTGTATTGATGCCATATAGAAAGCTAGAAGATGTGATTATTGTCCATGGCTGGTTCTCTCGCAGGTCAGACTGCAGTAACTGTGAGGTTGGAGAGCAGTGTGGTGCACTGATGCACGGAAAAGCAGTGACGTTTTGTGAGCCCTTTGGACAGAGAGAACTGGTAATTGTCTTTTACAAAACAGCACATTTTGCCCTGGCGGTCTGGTTGTTGACAAAATAAAGTGTTACCCAAGAAAGTAAAACCTACACACACATTAAAGTCTCATCTAAACCAGGTTTGTATCTGATGCTGCTAGTTTATGTTTGAGACGTGACACAGCAGACATGATGATGGTGCGCTGGCAGTGAGGACGCTGTGTAGCTTTGCAGTGCCGTGTCTCGTCTGCTGTTTACACATTATTCCTGTGTGAGTGAAGCGGATCAGTGAATAGAAATGAGAAGCTCTCTTTATCGTCTCTTTTAGACGACAGTGGCTCTGAACACAAGCACAGCATCAGTCCTGCAGTTTGCCTTTGGTGAGTGTCACCGTCCTTCTGCGGTTACTGTAGCTCATGATTCTTCAGCTCCTGCCGTCATAGACGACTGGTTTACAGCTGAATACTTTGCAAAAAGGATGCATTTTGTCCTGTCTTCCAGTAAAAATATCTAAACATTCGTAAATCAAGACACATTTATTTGAGATGCAAAATGACTTAAGATAGTCTTGTTTTCTGAAAAATGTACCAACATTATGTGTTTATTTACTAAAGGACAAAAAAATATCTGCCAATGGGGTAAGAAAAATAATCTTGTTTTCCCTTTTAATTTAGTTTATAATTTCTGACCCCATTACCACTTTTTTTTTTTTTTTTAATTCGCTTACTTTTGGTACATTTTTCAGTAATCAAGACTTATGTCATTTTGCATCTCAAGGTAATGTATCTCAATTTAAGAATGTTTAGATATTTTTACTGGAAAAAAAAAACTTAGCGAATCACATTTTGCAGTATGTATTTTTCTGTATGGAGTTATTAAGTGAATCCATTCTAATGTGTGACGTTCTTGTGTGTGCATTTGTTGTTCAGGATCTGGATCTTGTCGGTTCAGTTACTCGGACCCCAGTATCATCATCTCCTGTGGTCTGAACTCCTCTGATGACTGGATCACCTTGGAAAAGATCAGGTTTTACTTTATTTTAGGACATGGCTCCCACACACTCACAGTATTACTGTTACCATTATGCAAATACAGCATGAGCAGTGCATGGATTTTGTGCTATAGAAACTCATCATCATGTCCTTAAGGTTGCATATGTCTGAATGAGCTTGAGCACTTGTATGTTCAGTTCTCCAGTGTTTTTATCGTATGTATTTGATCTGGCAGGGCTCCCACTAACAGCAGCACAGTGGTCCATCTCCTGCCAGTGCCTCCGGGCTGTAAAGGGGAGGCCATTCATCTGCGCTGGAGTCAGGAGCCACCCATGGGGCCCGATGGTTATGAGTCCTGCTGGGGCCTCGATAACATACTGGTGCTGAAAATAAATATACTAAAATATATTTGAAATACATTTATTTCATGCTAAGTATACTACAAATATATTTACATATTTATGTGCTTAATAAAAATACCCTGCAGTTGTACATTTGGTATACTATACTGTAGCACTGTAACGCTTACTCTCGATTCATTCAACAGCATGCTTGTCAGTCAGAGGGAAACTCCTTGTACTTTCATGGCGGAGAGGGATTCGAGCACAGCTTCGCCTCCACACGAGACGTGGACCTGCACCGTGAAGAGGGACGCAGCTACTGGGAGGAAGACTTTGAGAGTCCACTGAGTGGGTGCGTCTTACTACTGTCAGCAGATACGTTTGGGATTCGTGCTAATGGAGTGCTTCTATGAAATAGTATTTTAATAGTAGTTAGGTCAGTCAGTAGACTAGCATACTGACTAGATGAGGTGACACATTGAGGTTTTGACATTTCAGTTTTGATATATTGGAGCTCTCTTGACAAGTTAGATCTCCAAAAGCAAACATTTGGGTTACTAACAGGTGTATCAGATGCTATTAAGTATAGCAACATTATTTGTAGAATAGTGTATGATATGTAGGGAAGTGTAATTGTAAGTGCTGTGTGTGACCTGTAGATGGGAGGTTGATGGAGCAGTGAATGGAGTTCAGTGTGGAGAGGTGGAGTCTGGATCTGCACTCGTCTTTCTCAAAGATGGACAGAGGAAGGTGTGCACACCGTACATCAACACCACTGCCTACGGAAACCTGCGCTTCCACTTCACCATGGGTATGACTTACACTTTTACGTGCACATTATGTTGATGCTGATGTGTGTTCGGTGTCTGATCTCTGTGTGTTCAGTGTCTGATCTCTGTGTGTTCAGTGTCTGATCTCTGTTTTCAGTGTCTGATCTCTGTGTGTTCAGTGTCTGATCTCTGTGTTCAGTATCTGATCTCTGTGTGTTCAGTGTCTGATCTCTGTGTGTTCAGTATCTGATCTGTTTTCAGTGTCTGATCTCTGTGTGTTCAGTGTCTGATCTCTGTGTGTTCAGTATCTGATCTCTGTGTGTTCAGTGTCTGATCTCTGTTTTCAGTGTCTGATCTCTTTGTGTTCAGTGTCTGATCTCTGTGTGTTCAGTGTCTGGTCTGTGTTCTGTGTCTGATCTGTTTTCAGTGTCTGATCTCTGTGTGTTCAGTGTCTGATTCCTGTGTTCATTATCTGATCTCTGTGTGTTCAGTGTGTGTTCAGTGTCTGATCTCTGTGTGTTCAGTATCTGATGTCTGTGTTCAGTATCTGATCTCTGTGTGTTCAGTGTCTGATCTCTGTGTGTTCAG
>NW_015505450.1:155534-173029 GCF_001515645.1 Sinocyclocheilus grahami | reverse complement strand
TCTGATCTCTGTGTGTTCAGTGTCTGATTTCTGTGTGTTTAGTGTCTGATGTCTGTGTGTTCAGTGTCTGATCTCTGTGTGTTCAGTGTCTGATCTCTGTGTGTTCAGTGTCTGATGTCTGTGTTTTCAGTTTCTGATCTCTGTGTGTTCAGTGTCTTATCTCTGTGTTTAGTGTCTGATCTCTGTTTGTTCAGTGTCTGATCTCTGTGTGTTCAGTGTCTGATTCCTGTGTTCATTATCTGATCTCTGTGTTTTCAGTGTCTGATCCTTGTGTGTTCAGTATCTGATCTCTGTGTGTTCAGTGTCTGATCCTTGTGTGTTCAGTATCTGATCTCTGTGTGTTCAGTGTCTGATCCCTGTGTGTTCAGTGTCTGATCCTTGTGTGTTCAGTGTCTGATCTCTGTGTTTTAAGTGTCTGATTTTTCTGTGTTCAGTGTCTGATCTCTGTGTTCGATTCAGGGGGTGGAGACTGCGATCCTGGAGAATCCAACAAAAATAATGTGGTCCTGTTTGGTCGTTCCGAGGGCAGGAAAGATCATGTGCTTCTGGATGTACTTCCGTACTCAGCCTATAGGGTAGAAGCCTTATACAGTCTAGAATCAGATTTAGGTTGCATAATCATTTTCAACAATTGACATGTTCTTTTCAGAAACTATCATTCAACTATTTCCTCTTTTGTGATTTTCTGTGTCATGTTCCCATCTGTATACACATTGACATCTCTTGGCTTTCTCTTCCAGACTCCTTCAGTTGTCTCGGTTGGTTTGACCACAGAGCTTCAGACTCCAGCCACTCAGTTTTGTCTTGAACAGAAGTTTCATGGTGGAGCGAACCGTCACGTCTGGGCTGTGGACTTCCTGCAGCTGCTGCCGGTGCTGCCCGGAGCAAACACTCACCTGCTGCAGTTCTCAATCAACCTCGGGTGTGGAGCCTACCAGCCGGCCAACAGGTGATCAGATCAAGAAACAGTGATAACCCAAAAATCATCACTTACTCAGTCTCATGTCATTCAAACCTGTATGACTTCTTCTGTGGCTCATAAAATAAGATATTTTGAAGAACACTGGGGTCCAAACAACACTGGACAAAACAGCACTGAGATATTTTTCAAAGCATCATTTTTGAGTGTGAAATTACATTTGAGAAATTCAGTGAATAGAATAGAATAGAATAGAATAGAATAGAATAGAATAGACTTTTCAACAGCAGGAATGGTGGAAGTTGTAGTTTGTGCATCTTTGGTTTGTATGCAGCGGTGATAGTAATAATAGTTCAGAAACAATATTCAGTACAGATGCAGAAGAAGACAAGATTCAGTACATGTACTGTTTAAAATAAAATAAAGTGAAAATAAAGGTTGTTGTCTCCTCTTCTTCTGTTCCTGCATATGTGAATCTCACAGTGTCAAACTGGAGTTCTCAACCAATCACGGGCGCTCCTGGTCTCTCCTGCACACCGAGTGTCTTCCTGAACTGTGTGCTGGATCACATCTGCCTCACAGCAGCATCTACTCCTCAGAGAACTACAGCGGGTCAGTCACTGCGTCTGTCGGATGCTTTCATAAATCTGTGTTGTATGTTCTGTTAACAGTGTGGTTTATTCTCTGTGTTCCTGTAGTTGGACGAGGATCACGATTCCTCTGCCCAATGCTGCGCTCACAGACAGCACTCGCTTCCGCTGGAGACAGACCGCTGTGGGAAGCAGCATCATGTGGGCGATTGACAACGGTAAGACATACAGGTCATATTTACTGATAGATGTCGACACATTATAGTCAAACACACAGAGTGTGATCAGCAGATTAGACAGTGATTTTGACACTTAGACACCAGACTGAGCCAATAAATCATGATCAGTGACGATGATGATGATATGGTTGATGTTGTGTGTTCCAGTGTATATCGGGCCGTCCTGTTTGCGTTTCTGCTCCGGAAGAGGACACTGTTCACGCACGGGCTGCAAGTATGAACGCCTTTCAGTCAGAACTGTGGCGAAACACTCTTTACACTGTGAAAACAGCAACATCTTACTGGTTCAGGAAAATGTGTGTTTTCTTGGTATTTCTTCAGGTGTGACCATGGTTTCAGCGGTCCGGCATGTGAGCTGGCGTCTCAGACCTTCCCTGCGTTTCTGTCCGAGAGTTTCTCCAGCGTGAGGCTGTCGTCCTATCACAGCTTCTCCTCACTGCGGGGGGCAGAGGTCAGCTTCGCCTGTGGGGTTTTGGCCAGCGGAAAAGCCCTGGTCTTCAACAGGGACAGTAGAAGACACATTGTTACGACCCCCCTGGACAGTTCACAGGCCAGGTATACACACATGCACACACGTGTTGTTTTTATGTTTTATGGGACTCTCTATAGGCGTAATGGTTTTTCTACTGGACTAACTGTATTTTCTATCCCCTACCCCTCACACAAAACTACAGGCATTTTTACATTCTTAATAAAACATTGTTTAGTATGCCTTTAGAGCTACTTTAATTATGAGGACTCATAAATCACATAAATATGCACACATATACGTGCCACTGCTTGGGTATTAGAAGTGTAAGAGAGCATCAAAGATCGTGACTCTTTCATTTTTATCACTTTTATTTATCACTTCAGTCAGAAAGATACTATTGTTCATCTGGACTCCTCTGATAGCACTACTTCAAAACAAGCCCCAGGTCATGTTTCTTTCTCTCCTGCAGGTATCTTCAGTTCACGCTGAGGCTGGGCAGTCGCAGCACGTCGAGCTCCTGTCCCGCTCCAGACCAGCCGGGTGAAGGAGTGCTGCTGCATTACTCCTCAGATAACGGCATCACCTGGATGCTGCTGCAGCATTACGCTTATCAGGGCTTCCATGAGCCCAGGTACACTGCCCTGAACACACACACCACTGCTGGACTTTACTGCGGTCATGTGGTGTGGCATATCTGACTTCTGCAGTGTGTCAAGCACATAGGTTAATATATGTTGTGTGATCAGCTCATTTGCTAGTGCTGATGGTTAGACTGAATTGGACTCTTTCTAGGATCGTTTCTGTGGAGCTTCCTCCTGGGGCCCGTAGGTTTGGGGTCCAGTTCCGCTGGTGGCAGCCGTACCATTCGGGCCGCGGGCAGGACGTCTGGGCTCTGGATGAGATCAGCATGACCTCCGTCCTCTTCAACATCATCAGCCTGGACTTCAGTAACGTGTTAGACGTGACTCAGAGCCTGGGCTTCTATCTGGGGAACGTGCAGCCGTACTGCCAACACGACTGGACCCTCAGGTACCTGCCTCATGTTCACCACAGTACCATTCATTATTAGTTAAGACTTCAATCAGCAGCCATTGAAGCATCAATGTGAAATATAGGCATTACTGACATCTCAGTACAGAGACAGAAGAACTATATCATGATGTCTGTCCTTACAGTGGTTGGAAGTGACTGGTGATGAGTTTTTTTAGCTTAAACAGGGAGCTGCTGGAAAGTCACTTCATGATGCTTTATGTTTATGATGCTTAACGAACATCAGGTAACAGACCCTAACCAATTGATCAGATGAACATCACTGCATTTGTGACGGGCGCTCCTGGTCTCTCCTGCACACCGAGTGTCTTCCTGAACTGTGTGCTGGATCACATCTGCCTCACAGCAGCATCTACTCCTCAGAGAACTACAGCGGGTCAGTCACTGCGTCTGTCGGATGCTTTCATAAATCTGTGTTGTATGTTCTGTTAACAGTGTGGTTTATTCTCTGTGTTCCTGTAGTTGGACGAGGATCACGATTCCTCTGCCCAATGCTGCGCTCACAGACAGCACTCGCTTCCGCTGGAGACAGACCGCTGTGGGAAGCAGCATCATGTGGGCGATTGACAACGGTAAGACATACAGGTCATATTTACTGATAGATGTCGACACATTATAGTCAAACACACAGAGTGTGATCAGCAGATTAGACAGTGATTTTGACACTTAGACACCAGACTGAGCCAATAAATCATGATCAGTGACGATGATGATGATATGGTTGATGTTGTGTGTTCCAGTGTATATCGGGCCGTCCTGTTTGCGTTTCTGCTCCGGAAGAGGACACTGTTCACGCACGGGCTGCAAGTATGAACGCCTTTCAGTCAGAACTGTGGCGAAACACTCTTTACACTGTGAAAACAGCAACATCTTACTGGTTCAGGAAAATGTGTGTTTTCTTGGTATTTCTTCAGGTGTGACCATGGTTTCAGCGGTCCGGCATGTGAGCTGGCGTCTCAGACCTTCCCTGCGTTTCTGTCCGAGAGTTTCTCCAGCGTGAGGCTGTCGTCCTATCACAGCTTCTCCTCACTGCGGGGGGCAGAGGTCAGCTTCGCCTGTGGGGTTTTGGCCAGCGGAAAAGCCCTGGTCTTCAACAGGGACAGTAGAAGACACATTGTTACGACCCCCCTGGACAGTTCACAGGCCAGGTATACACACACGCACACACGTGTTGTTTTTATGTTTTATGGGACTCTCTATAGGCGTAATGGTTTTTCTACTGGACTAACTGTATTTTCTATCCCCTACCCCTCACACAAAACTACAGGCATTTTTACATTCTTAATAAAACATTGTTTAGTATGCCTTTAGAGCTACTTTAATTATGAGGACTCATAAATCACATAAATATGCACACATATACGTGCCACTGCTTGGGTATTAGAAGTGTAAGAGAGCATCAAAGATCGTGACTCTTTCATTTTTATCACTTTTATTTATCACTTCAGTCAGAAAGATACTATTGTTCATCTGGACTCCTCTGATAGCACTACTTCAAAACAAGCCCCAGGTCATGTTTCTTTCTCTCCTGCAGGTATCTTCAGTTCACGCTGAGGCTGGGCAGTCGCAGCACGTCGAGCTCCTGTCCCGCTCCAGGGTGAAGGAGTGAAGGAGTGCTGCTGCATTACTCCTCAGATAATGGCATCACCTGGATGCTGCTGCAGCATTACGCTTATCCATGAGCCCATGAGCCCAGGTACACTGCCCTGAACACACACACCACTGCTGGACTTTACTGCGGTCATGTGGTGTGGCATATCTGACTTCTGCAGTGTGTCAAGCACATAGGTTAATATATGTTGTGTGATCAGCTCATTTGCTAGTGCTGATGGTTAGACTGAATTGGACTCTTTCTAGGATCGTTTCTGTGGAGCTTCCTCCTGGGGCCCGTAGGTTTGGGGTCCAGTTCCGCTGGTGGCAGCCGTACCATTCGGGCCGCGGGCAGGACGTCTGGGCTCTGGATGAGATCAGCATGACCTCCGTCCTCTTCAACATCATCAGCCTGGACTTCAGTAACGTGTTAGATGTGACTCAGAGCCTGGGCTTCTATCTGGGGAACGTGCAGCCGTACTGCCAACACGACTGGACCCTCAGGTACCTGCCTCATGTTCACCACAGTACCATTCATTATTAGTTAAGACTTCAATCAGCAGCCATTGAAGCATCAATGTGAAATATAGGCATTACTGACATCTCAGTACAGAGACAGAAGAACTATATCATGATGTCTGTCCTTACAGTGGTTGGAAGTGACTGGTGATGAGTTTTTTTAGCTTAAACAGGGAGCTGCTGGAAAGTCACTTCATGATGCTTTATGTTTATGATGCTTAACGAACATCAGGTAACAGACCCTAACCAATTGATCAGATGAACATCACTGCATTTGTGCTTCACTCCTTTCATGATTTTTCTGGGATTTAAGGATTTGGAGAACATCTAATCCATACTATAAAAGCTATTCTAATGGAACTGAATGATCTATTAATGTACAATAAAAACGTTTCTAGTTAATATTCATGAGCTCAGGTGTCTGTCTCACTCGACACCAGCTCTCCAAGTACATAAAAGCACAAAAAGAGCTCTGTTTTTGCCAGACCAGCAAAGAGACTGGTTTTGTATTAAATGCAAAAGCAAGCAGAATATTTCTGCAATTAATAATGCATTGAAATCCAAACAGCATTTCCCTTCGGGCTCCGTCTGAAATGAAAGTGTAAACCACAATGATGTAAATATTTCCTCAGTTTTTCAGGCGATCACGACTCAGCCCCCAGTATCCGCTATGTGGAAACACAATCCATGCAGATCGGCGCGTCCTACATGATCCAGTTCTCGCTGGTCATGGGCTGCGGACGCGACCCTTCTCCTCACATCGACACTCAGGTCCGGCTGGAGTTCTCCACCAATCACGGCTTGACTTGGCATCTCGTCAAAGAGGTGAGAAAACCAAAAATATTCACTAATGCATCTTGTTTTCACCAAGAGAAAAGTACCTAAATGCACCATAGTGTTACCATGTTTTTGGAGTATGATATAAATACCATGATAATGATTGAGTACCACAGTATACATTCAAGTAATGACAGTATCACCATCTGATACTGCCTCTGGGTCGTCACTCAGAAACCTCCGCACTTCTTGTAAGGATTGTAGAAGCAATCTAAAGCACTGCATGTAGTCTGATTACAGATGATTCCTTGTGCTGTGATTCCTCTGGTCTCCACTGTGAGGTTAACTGCTGTTTCTGGTGGTTTGTGGGTAACAGGCCTGTCTCCCCGGCATGCCGAGCTGCTCTGAGTTCACTGCGTCCAGCGTCTACCATCCGTCTGAGTTCACAGACTGGAGACGCATCACGCTTCCACTGCCGTACAAAACCTGGTGAGACACAACCGCTGCAGCTGCACACGACATGCCGAGCTGTGCTCGGATTCACTGACTGCAGAGCACGGCATCCTCCTGTGAATATGCATACATGTGACTCATATTAAATGACAAACAATACATGGCAGTTGTTTCAAGAGGATAAACACCAAAGGCATTTTCTCACGACCTGTTTTGCTCATATTTGCAGCAGTATTTCTGATTGTAGGGTGGAAATGGTCATATTTTACCAGTGTTCATGCATCTTCATCAACTGTTATGCATTTGCAGTGTTTTCTCGTCTCACTCTGGTTTCATGCTGTTTTCTGGCTGTAGGTCGAGTGCGACACGCTTCCGATGGATCCAGAATCACTATCAGGAGCAGGACGAGTGGGCTCTGGATGACGTTTACATTGGGCAGCAGTGTCCTCAGATGTGCCGTGGACACGGGTGGTGCGACCACGGTCACTGCAGGTCAGTCACTGTCACTTACAGCGGATAGCATTTCAGGTATTTTTGTTTAAGTTTCCATTTGAAATATTAAAAAATCTTAGAAACAATAATTTACTGGAGAAGCAGAACTGTTCAAGAAATTAAGACTTATTTTCCCAGATGTAATGTGCCGTAAGACAATTAAAATACACACATATTAATAAAATGTAATCTATGAAAACAAATCTTAATATCTTATGCAGTGCTGAGTAAATATTTTCTTGTTTGAGGAATTGTCTCCCTGACAATTTTCAAGCGACAGCTGAAAACTCATCTCTTTCGAAGCTACTTGACTTCATCATAATAATTTTTTTAAGTTTTATTTATTCCTTCTCTTTCTAGCTTGTACTTATTTGAACAATGTCTAAGAACTTGGTATTACAACCACTTCTTGTGTCTGTTTGCCTCTTTAAGAAGAATCGCTTTATGTATCCCCCAATTGTAAGTCGCTTTGGATAAAAGCGTCTGCTAAATGACTAAATGTAAATGTAAATTTTTTTCTGGACAACAATTGAAAACAGACATTTTTGCGGTGTGTTTAAGGATGTTTTGTGAGGTTTCATCATAATTTAAAGCTCTTCGTCCACCACAGCGGCATGAACATCATTTACTCTCACGCTCAGACCTGCGGGATTCACTTATTCTTTGTTTCATCATTTGTGAACTAACACTGTGTTTTCCAGTCTGCTGTAAAGCAGTCCCTGACCCTGGGTTAACAGAGTGTCCAGCTCACAGATCACATCTGCAGCGCACAGCCATGAATCTGACTTACTGCTCTTATTACTGCACATAAATGACATGAGCTGATACGCATTATATGGCCTTTCATTTCAAACGATAAGTGAAAATCATGGCTGTGTGACACAAAAGAACTGTGAGGAATCCTTACAGCCTGACAGTAAAGATTATTGACAATTATTTTTTCACTGTTGTAAATGCAATAAGGGACTAAATGACCAGAGGACTTTTTTTATTTTTTGCTTATCATATAACTTTTTAGTAGATTAGTAGAAAGTAGATTTAGTAGATAGATTTTAAATTAATTTTGTCATCAAATTATTTATATTTTAATAAAATTTTTATTTTACATATTCATTAAAACTTTATTTAGTATTCATCATAATTTAGAACCCTTTAGAGAATCCCTACAGTGATGAGAGGAACATGAATATTTGTGAATATGTAGTGCTTTAGTCGAGTGCTGCCATCGCAATAATATTTTCAGTGCTATTGGTTGATAAATATTGATGATGGAGCACAAATAGTTAGATATACTAGATAAAATTACCATGGTGCTAGTAACAATGCAGCATTTATGTGAGGTTTTAGCTAATTAATATGGACTCATGCTGTGTTTTATGTGATGCATTACATTTTTATATTCTATAGTTAAATTGATTCTTACAGGGATCGTTCACCAAAAATGAATCATTTTGCCATGATTTTCTTGTGTTCATAGTGTTTCAAACCTGTACTTTCTTTGGAATTTGAATAAAAATGTGACTGTTTTGGTTACTTTGACTGTCGTCTAGTGATCTGAAGCCCGTCCCGCGGTGGAGGATCAGTGTGTGCTGAATGCGGTTTGAGACGCTGGCTGTGAGCCCTTCATGGGCGGCTCAGGGTCAGATGTATGTGACGGCTCATGGCGAGCGGGGATGATTTGTTGGGTCACTGCGTCTAGCGGCGGCTCGTGAATCAGCCGCTGGAGCTGAAAGGTCATGTGTTTGCTCTGTTGCAGGTGTGATGAAGGCTTCACCGGCTCAGACTGCCAGACGCTCAACACTCTGGCCTCCAGTGTGCTCTCAGACTTCGAGTCGCAGGAGACCCTGGTGTCAGCGTGGCAGGAGGCGACCGGAGGCGAGGTCGTGCCGCCCGACCAGGGCTGTGGGGTGGTTTCCTCCGGGTCCTCTCTGTACTTCAGCAGGGTATGATAACAGCCCTGTTACAGAACGAGTATTCAGCTGAACTCTTTCTGCTTGCTTCTGCTTGTTTGGCTTCTCCAGTTTCCCTTTCGTAAAGGAAGTCTGTATTCTTATTTTTGCTAAACTTTATTTAGTTTTCTGATAAGGCATACACTTCAGCAAATGTGAGGTACAGTACAAACAACAGTACAGTACATTTAAATATACAGAAATAAGATGTCATAAAAGATGTCAAAGATAAATATCCCTGAAAATATGAATCCCTAGAATATGAATGAATAAATGTCACAAAAATGATACAGTGCATAAGACTAGTATAAAGTGATCATATTCCCTGATCTAATACAGACTTCCATATTTTCCAAAATAAACGTAACTCGTCAAAAGCCAGTATTCTTTTAAGCTTATATTGATGTGAAACCATCAAAAGAAGAAAAAAACATCATAAAAGATTCCTTCATGTTTAGCTTTGATCCCGCAATGTCATTTTCATTTTTTTAATTCACAGGCCTAGTACTTGACCTGCTGCGAGAGATGAAATCTAGTGTGAATCTGGAGTATAAACACATTTCGTCACTACACCAGATGACAGTGTTGTCTGTGATCGCTGGTATTATGTGACAGAGGCTGTGTAACTCTCGTTGGTCATCAGGCTGGGCTGCGGCAGCTGGTCAGCTGGGATCTGGACACGGAGTGGGCGGAGTTTGTGCAGTTCTACCTGCGGATGGGCGGAGACGGGGCGGAGTGTAACCAGGCCGACAGCAGAGAGGAGGGGCTTCTGCTGCAGTACAGCAATGATGGTGGAATCAGCTGGGGTCTGATCGCAGAGATGTACTTCACTGACTTCACCAAACCACGGTCAGAACAGCGCAGAACGACTCAGTCAATAATGCTCTGTTTGTTTAAGATTTTTACTTTAAAAATGAGGAATTCCAGGATCAAAACTGCATGTAATACATCCAAACAATTCTTTCTCTCTTTATTTTTTTGCCTGGAGTCATTTGAAAGATAATGAGCAGGCATTACGCAACGCCCAACCCCAGCTCTTTAATGCAGCACAGCTGGCAAAAGAAAAGGCCTATTTAAACTAAGGATCTGTTCATGCAGAACAAGTTCTGGTGTTTATAACAAGTGTGCGACGCAGCAGAATGGAAGTTGACATGAACTCAGGGATCTTGAGATGCATTTTTAAAAGCTGAGCATCTTTTCAAAGAGCAGTGCAGTGGAACGTAATAACACATTCTGTGTGACCCGGCCATAACAATGATTAAAACACTGCAATCTCACCATCTGATAAATTTCTGTGAGTGTCTCGCATTAACTCGTGATTATCTGTGCATTAGTTAAACATGAACTAATGCACGTTTGTGCAGCCGTATTGTAAAGTTTTACCTTTTTTCTCAAGGTAACGATTATTATAATGATTGTAGCCTCAGTTTTGGTGAGCTCATGCGTGTGATCTCTATATTCCCGTGTAATTTTCAGCAAGACGCGCTTCCGCTGGTTCCAGGAGAGCAGTGTCTATCGGGACGCCCCTGCGTTTGCGCTGGATGGCGTCTACATCTCTGAGCCCTGTCCCAATCACTGCGGCGGTCACGGAGACTGCATCTCAGGCGTCTGCTTCTGCGATATGGGATACACAGGTATGTTCATGTTCTTTCAGATGCGTTCTTGCTGAGCTGAATGAGTGGATGAGCTGATGTTCAGAAGCTCAGCAGGGATAGCTTTTCTTATCTAGTCTTGGAATCAGGAGTGTGTATAGTACTTTTTGGTTGATATGGAAGCTGTATCAACAGATGTCGATCATCCTGAACTTCAACTCCGAGGTCATGGACAGTGAGTTAATCGCCAACACACCCATAACCTCGTGTTCATCACAGACATTTATATGTGCATTTTCATCTGGAAAATTAGCCGTTTACTCATCTGCAATACAGTATGTTGCTGTGAATCAGCTCCTTTTAACATGTTTATCAGATGCGTCCACAATAATATGTATTTAAATACTTAATTTAAATGACATAAATTGACAGTGTGTACAAGGGGCTGGCACAATACTCATAATACTCATAAGTTGCTCAGGCTTTGTTAAGGGGCAGTTTGTATTTGCATAATTCCATCTGTAAAGCATTTCAGTAAACGTGACTTTACACTGTGATTACAGAGCGTTCCAAAACCTTTCAGAGAGATTCACACCTTCAGAATCGAATGAATCACACTTGTATTACAGAATCTGATCTGATTGCAGCTGGGTTTGAGTTGACTGAATGCTCTCTCTCTCTAGAGAGGCCACGTTACGCTGAGAGCTGGGACTTCGAGGTGTCTGGCTCTTCGTTCCTGCAGTTTGATCTGAGCATGGGCTGCAGTAAGGCTGCGTCTCCAGCCCACGGCGTCCATCTGGAGTTCTCCACAGACTGCGGGAGACACTGGACACTCATCACGCCCGAGTGTGTGCCTCCGGCCATCGGCTGCTCCGGATACACGCAGCGGTCCGTGTTCAGCGTTCCACAGTTCCTGCAGTGGAGGAGAGTCACCGTCTACCTGCCCAGCGCTGCCATGTAGGACCCGCTCCGACTCTTCACACGGCACAAAGACTCAGTGCTAGTGGCATCTCAGATGCACACATTTCAGTCCCACACTTATACCACTAAATGCTTGTTCAGCCCCTGCAAAAAAAGTACTGTGGCAGCAACAGTTATGAACAGTAATGCTATTCAATAAAAATACTGTGGTACTTTGGTATGTACCATGATATTTTACATGTAAGGAATTTGCTTATATGCCATGGTACGTGTCCAACCTTAATCATGTGTGTGCCTACTAACATCACAGGCACAAAATGGGTTAAAACATGCTTTTTTGGGGTGTTAAGTGATGGTGCAAACAGCAGTAAATTGACTAGCGCTAACCTTAGTAAATCCCCTTGCGTGATTGATTTGAACTCTTTCCTCCCGTAAATGCTGCGTCGGAAAGGGAAACTCCTACAAATGAATATGCAATAAGTTCAGCTGCAAAAATTGCTTTGTCCACAGCTTTTTATCCCTGTTTCCTCAACAATGTTCTATGGTTTTTAATGGGGTTTTTCAGTTAATGAGTAAAATAAGGTCTGTGGTAAGCATAACTTGATGAGACTTTATTGTAAACATAAACTGTAAGCACTCACACTCCAAACATATTAGAAACATAAAAATTGGCATAACTGCTTCAAAATTTGTGTTTTCAGTATAAGTGTGTAAACATAAGTATCACCAAAGTTATGTTTACCACAGACCTTGTTTTGCTTGGAAACTCTCGAAGGAATCTCCTGAGTTGTGACGTTTTGGCTGCAGCACTCTGTTTAATGTAAGTGTTTGAATGTTCAGTCTGGATTTTCAACACTGCACTCTTGTTCCTAAACGTATAGTTCACCCAGAACACGGTTCCGCTGGATCCAGCCTCTCTTGGCTCCTGGAGCTGATGGCTGGGCGCTGGATAATGTGCTGCTGACGCCCGGCTGCCCGTGGATGTGCTCGGGTCATGGACTGTGTGACAACGGACACTGTGTGTGAGTGTGGACTCCAGCTGCTTTAGCTCCTGATAGCTTCATATTCCTCACATGCTCCTCAGCGATCCTGCAGTCACGCTGGGTTTTCTCTCGCTCAGCTGTGATAAGGGCTTCGGCGGGCCGCACTGTGTGCCTCTAGTTGCTTTGCCATCCGTTCTGAAGGAAGATTTCAATGAGAACCTGAGGGCTGATGTCTGGCCGGAGGTGTACGGCGCAGAGAGGGGCACGCTGAGCGGAGAGCCTCTGAAATCAGGAACGGCCCTCATCTTTAAAGGAGTGAGTATTGCAGTCAAACAGCTGTGATCTTCCAGTGAAAAGATAATCGAATCCTCCATCGTCGTAGCAGTAAAGGAACACTTGTTTTCAGCATTTATTCAATTGGTAACACGTTATTTTGAGTCCACTTTAGATGTTCTACTAACTGTAAGTAACTGTGCCGCTCCACGTCAGTGAGCAGTCGTTAGAGTATCAGTGACCGTCTGCTTAATATCTGCTCACACTTGATTTTGATGGACATTCTACTCACTATAAGTCACTTTGCACGTACATTTCAGCTTATTCTACTAACCCTAACCCTAAACTATCAAAGTTACTTCTAGTTCGTAGAATATCTAAAGTGGGCTATCGAAATAAATAAAGTGTTACCATTTCATGTAATTATATGTTGGTTTTGCAAGTCCCTCTAACACTTGCAATCTCTATTCTAATTCTATTTTATCTACTTGTTTTCTTTTTATTTATTATAAAAATGACCCTCTAACACTAGTGTTCTCTATTCTTTTTCTATTCGATCTACTTGTTTTATTGTTATTTATTATAAAATAAATAGATAGATAGAAAACCTTGCTACGTGTACTGCGTTAGGCTAACCAAGACTTGTTGCAGCACTTATATTTGTGTCCCTGCCGCACAAAAGCGGTGTTGAGTCGCTGGGGGATATCTGTAGCAATAGCCAACAATACATTGTATGGGTCACAATTATACATTTCTCTTTTATGCCAAAAATCATTAGGATATTAAGTAGAGATCATGTTCCATGAAGATATTTTGTAAATTTCCTACCATAAATATATCAAAACTTAATGTTTGATTAGTAATATGCATTGCTAAGAACTTAATTTGGACAACTTTAAAGATGATTTTCTCAATATTTAGATTTTTTTGCACCCTCAGATTCCAGATTTTCAAATAGCTGTATCTCGGTCAAATATTGCCCTATCCTAACAAACCATACATCAATGGAAAGCTTATTTATTCAGCTTTCAGAGGTTGTATACATCTCAAGACTCTTAAGACTGGTTTTGTGGTCCAGGGTCACATATTATTGCTCTTTTGTTGGTTTTGTTTGCTTCTTTTGTTCTCATTTGCAAGTCGCTTTGGATAAAAGCATCTGCTAAATGACTAAATTTAAATGTTATAGAAATGCATATTAAAACTTCCATAGAACTTTTCTACTATGGAGTTTGATCAGTAAATGAGACTGCCTTTGTGCCATGTGTTCCTGCAGGAGGGGCTGCGCATGCTGGTCTCAGCAGATCTAGACTGCACAAACACCATGTACATCCAGTTCTCATTCAAGTTCATAACAAAGGGTGAGTCTGGCGTGAAGCGTGCTGCATCTCCAGCTTTCCTGCTTGTCTTCTGTGAGCTGATGGGAACGAACGCACTGGTTGTAAACACATTATTTCTGTGTGTTTTACTCGCAGGTGTACCTGAGCGCTCTCACTCCGTGCTGCTGCAGTATTCAGTGAATGGAGGGATCAGCTGGCTGCTTATAGATGAGTTTTATTTCCCCACTTCCACAGACACGCTGTTTGTTCACATGTCTTTGCCTCCCAGCGCACAGACCAACTCTACACGCTTCAGACTGTGGCAGCCGTACAACAGTGGTAAGAAAACACAGTCATTCAAACATACCCACATACACCTCACTCAACCACAAATACATCACCAGTATAACGAGATGAGTTTGTGTTGTTCCATTATTGGAAATAGTACTGTTTACAAGGTCGGCAAGTGTGTGATCCCCAGTGTTTTAAAAGTCACGTTGTGTATTTCAGCCTTAAGATGACAAACAAATGTGCATTTGGTTCCAAAGCCCTAATGTCATCTAAATACCTCAAACAGTGCCAGCAAGTGACATGACGCTCTTGTTACTCAAGTGACATGAGTATATACTCTGTCTTTTTGTCATTGCTATAATTGTTACACTTGTCATTCTTCAAACCCTCAGGGAAGAAGGAAGAGGTGTGGGTGATTGATGACCTGATCATAGACGGCAACACCATCAATAGCTTGCCGGTTATATTAGACAGCTTTGAGGGAGGACCTCAGGAGGGGAACTGGCTGTTTTATCCTGGAGGAAACACTGGATTCTACTGCCCCTATCAGAGGGCAGGACTGTGAGTATCTGCATAGTGTTCACCTCACATCAGCACGCCATGTACACCGATGTAACACTCTCAAGGAGATAAACCATAGTCAGCTCATGCCTCTGGATTTAAGCAGAATCAGCCCAGCTCCTGTCACCCAAACTCAACAGGATTCTGCATGTTCAGCCACAGAGCCTCTTGATGTTGGTCTCAGTGCTGAGAGAGAGCGATGGCATCATGTTAGTCTCACTGTGTTTGCAGCGAAGAGGACTCAGCTGTGGTGTTCATGTCCAGTGAGCTGGGTGAGCACTCCATCACCACACGAGATATTGATGTCAACGAGAACACCGTCATCCAGTTCGAGGTAGGGCTTTGCGTGATAGATGTTGGCATCTTTGTAACTGTAAGTTGTGGTAAGGAAGGTCGTTAGCTACTGTATGATTCCTGTTCTAGATTAATGTGGGCTGCACAACTGAAAGCTCTTCCTTGAACCCTGTGCGTCTGGAGTTTTCTCGAGATTTCGGAGCCACGTGGCATCTGCTGGTTCCTCTGTGTGCCGGAGGGCCCCGACTCAGCTCTCTCTGCTCGACTGAGCTCCACCCGGCCAGTGTCTACTATCCCGGCACCACGCAGAGCTGGAGGAGAGAAATGATCCAGTTCGGCAAGCTGCGGTTGTGCGGGTCAGCGAGTGACGCTTGTGTGTTTTTACGGTTCACTGCTGTGTGTTGGGTGTGTGACGGTGTTTCTGTGCTCTCAGCTCAGTGCGGTTCCGCTGGTATCAGGGGTTTTATTCAGGCGGCGCGGCTCCGCCCACATGGGCCCTGGACAGCGTGTACATCGGCCCTCAGTGCCAGAACATGTGTAAAGGCCACGGCGTGTGTGTGCGCGGCACTCACTGCAGCTGCGATCCGGGTTACTCTGGTCCCGACTGCTCCGTTCCAGACGTGCCAAACCTGGATTTCCTGAAGGAGGATTTCGACGGTACAGAAGCAAACAGATGTTTACAGTATGCTGTTATTTGACAGTGGTTAGCTGAGTAACAACTCTAGATATCATGATATGTTTGCATTTGAAACACATTTGTAAGAATAGAGTCATGATATTTCAAACACATATTATGGCATTTGGACACTCAAGTCACACTGAAAATATCTGATAGCCACTGTATGATGTATTAAATATCTCTTCAGGAAGTCAAACTACCAGTGAGCTGCTTATACTGGGACAGCAGAACTCATTTCTTAACATCAAAAAATACATGCTGCTTCCAGCCTAAAGTTGACTTCTATGTTAACAATGATTTGGGGATTAATATAAAGTTATTTAATGGGAAATTATGTGAGTGGTGCTCATGTAGTGTGGTATGGCTAAGAAAACTGAAAATGAATAACAGCTATCTTTTCCAAGATTTTTGCCTCTATGTCGAGGTATTTATGCTTGTTGTCTGTTACTTTTATCACAAAGAAGTTGCACTGAATTTCGTTGTACAGCTGTGCAATGACAATAAAGGCATTCTGATTCTGCTCCTCATAACCGTACATTAAACATGAAGTATCTTCACAGTGATTGTGTCATGGTGTGCAGCAGATTCACATTCACTGTGGACAGACAAATAGCTTGCAGTGTATATTTCTCGAAAGAGAAGCTTGACTAGAGCAGATTCATTGGGATTTGTCTGTGTATAAAAATTGTCTATTTTATTGATTGTGTCCCATAGGTGGGGTTTTGGAGTCTGAACATTTCAAGTTGATGAGTGGAGGAAAGCCTTCCAGAAAGTGTGGCATCACCACCAGCGGGAACCACCTGTTCTTCAGTGAGGACGGTTTGCGAATGCTGGAGACATTAGATCTGGACCTGTCTAATGCTAGGTATTCCACAAACACACCAGATGGTTCACTGTGAAAGATGCCCTTCACGCCATCAGTAATGTTGGAGATGTGTGTGTCCTGCTCAGGTTTATCCAGTTCTTCCTGAGGCTGGGCTGCGGTAAAGCGGCTCCTGACCCGCGCTCCCAGCCGGTGCTCCTGCAGTTCTCCGTGGATGGAGGTCTGAACTGGGCTCTCCTGCAGGAGTTCCTCTACAGCAACAGCAGTAACCAGGCTCACCTGGTGGCCCTGGAGATCCCTCTCCGAGCGCGAACCTCAGCTACACGCCTGCGCTGGTGGCAGCCGTCTGAGAACGGACACTTCCACAGCCCCTGGGTTATTGATAAAGTAAAGAGCTGCTACACCAAGACACGCGTGACATTACTGCAATACACTCATTAACACTGTATTAAATATTAGGTCATGTACGTGTGTTTAAAATGGCCTTTGGAGTGCCTTGCAAAGGCAATTCAAAACCATTAAGCAATTTTCTCATTTTACTCCATGATTAAAGCTACATTGATGTTTGTGTTTCAGTGATATTTTAACTCCTCTGAAGCTCGGAATTAATTATTTGATTATACATTATTTTGATAGTTTACTTTAGACATTCTACTAACTAGAAGTGACTTTGCAACTACATGTCAACTAACTCTCATTAGAGTATTAGTAG
>NW_015505450.1:153985-155524 GCF_001515645.1 Sinocyclocheilus grahami | reverse complement strand
TTAGAGTATTAGTAGACTGTTAGGTTAGGGTTAGTAGAATAAATTGATGTTCTTGCAAGGTTACTAATAGATTGCAGAATGTCTAAAGTGGACCATCTTCACATTGTTTTTAATGTGAAACACTTTTATATCCCAAAATGAAAATCTAGCATCTCTGTGATCGATTATTGTGTGTGCAGTTGGTTGTGGGTGGCAGTGCCAGCGGTTGGGGGCCACTGGAGGACGACTTCTCCTCCACAAATGGACGATCTTGGCTGCTGCACCCCGGTGGCACGCGGATGCCAGTGTGCGGCTCTGACGGTGAAGCTTTTGCCTTCATCGAGAAGTCAAACACACGTTACGGCATCACCACCGACATCAGTCTGGGCCCAGATGCCTTCATCCAGTTTGATTTCTCTGCCTCCTGCTCCGTCACCTCCTCCTGCTACAGTACGTCTCCTGACATGAGCGTGCGCTTCTGTCTGTGTCATGAATAGAAGGGCTTTCCTCTGACGGCTGTTCATGTGTCCGCAGCGGTGGAGCTGGAGTACTCTTTGGATCTGGGTCTCACGTGGCTGCCGCTGGTCAGGGACTGTTTACCCACAAGTCCACATTGTTCTTCATACACACTGCAGAGATTACTGGTGTCAGATACTTACAACAAGTGGGGCAGAGTTACCTTACCCATACCACACTACGCCAGGTAAGCACCCACCCACCCACACTATTTTCCTGTTTGACACTGTAAAGCTGCTTTGACTCAATCTGTACTGTATAAAGCGCTATAGAAATAAAGCTGACTTGACGTGACATGACACCTGCATGTAAATCAAGTAAGGAATAATTGACAACAAGGCATTAAATTATTGAAACATAATGCAGAGGTGGTAATGCTGTTACACCTCAGGTGTGCATTATTTTTCAATAATTCAAAGGACTGGAGTCAATTATTCCACTTATACCACGGTTACAACCCCTCAAGACATTGTTCAGATAGTACTAATTTCTTACGCATCTCATCCCAAGCCTTCGTTTGAAAATTCAATACGTCATTTAAGAGTTAATATCATCTATCTATGGTGTTTGGCAGCAGCGTCTCTACTAATAGCGAAACTGTAAGTTTATCTGCTTCAAGAACAGCAACGTTACCACCTCCATACTCTGCAATGTCACAAAAAAGCTAATTTACTCGGGAAAACATGGAAAATTTTGTTTTTATCCTATTTTTGGTCATATTTGTTTGCTTTGTTCATTGTCTTTGGTTCTTTTTTGGTTCTGTTGCTGATGTAGGCTGTAAGGACCTTTGAAATAACTGAAATAATTTGGTGAAGTGATTTGGAGGTGTAATGCGGTTGACACACCTGGAGCTGCGTGTTTCCTGGAAAATAATTGCACACATTAGAATATCCTTCAACCAATCAGAATCAAGCATTCAACAGCCCGTGTTAAATTACTTCTAAGAATTGAAAGGTTTTTCGTTGTCTTTTGTGGCAAACGCACAGGTCCACGGCCACACGCTTCCGCTGGTTCCAGCCGGCGCCGTTTGATAAGCAGCAGACG
>NW_015505450.1:112790-153975 GCF_001515645.1 Sinocyclocheilus grahami | reverse complement strand
TCATGGCTCTTGTCTTTCAGATGTGACCCTGAGTGGGGCGGTGAGCTCTGCGATAAACCGTTGGTCTCTCTGCCCGCTCAGCTGAAGGACAGTTTCAGTCGAGCTCCGGCGCTTAATCACTGGCACCTGCTGACCGGCGGCAAGATCAGCAGCATCTGTGGAGCCGTGGCCTCAGGATCAGCGCTGCACTTCAGTGGGGTACAACCATCTGTCCTTCAGTCTCTGTTTCAGTCTGAGGAGTTCTTGAGATGCTCACATTCACAGTCTTTAAATTACACTATTGCAGCATGAAATCACAATATCATGAAGTCAGAAAAACTAACTATAGATGAAAACTAAAAACAAAATAACCAAATTCATAAGTATTCCAGCTCCCAGAGTTAATACTGAGAACAACCATTGGCAAAGAGCTTATTTTCCTGAAGATTGTGTCCCAGGAGTCTTAGGATTGCAGCTTGTTTTCCTCAAAGGCTTTTTTTTATAGTTGGCCCATCTATTTTTCATTCTCTCTTTATGAGTTTCCCATTCCTGCTGTCTTTCACCGTAGGGATGCTGTTCTCACTGCGATGTGAGCTTAAGAATGAGGCACAAAAGCTCAATTTTACTTTCAGCAGACCGTGAAATCTCTGGTCAAACTCCATCTCAGATATCATCAGTTTATTCTTCAAAACCTTTCCATGGAAATCATTTGTTGAAGGAAAATCTGTCTGTCTGTCTGTCTAGCTTTCTGTCTGTTGTAGTAAAGTTTCAGGATACGTGACCGTATTGCTACAGTGCTGTTTGTGTAAGCGAGGGTAGTTTTGAATGAATCGGAGTGTCATGTATCATTGCTGTTGTTTGTCTAATGGCCAGAGCTGCTCTCGTCAGCTGGTGACGGTGGATTTGAATCTGACCAGTGCTGAATTCATCCAGTTCTACTTCATGTACGGCTGTATGATCGCACCCAGCAACCGTAATCAGGGCATTCTGCTGGAGTTCAGTGTGAACGCGGGGATCAGCTGGAATCTGCTGACCGAGATCTTCTACGACCAGTACAGCAAGCCTGAGTGAGTCTCTCTGCTAGCACTGTGATCTTCTTGATTTGAACAATACCAACAGTGATTCTTACAGTTCCCAGATCGACGTTGCACTCCATGCATATTGTACAATTGTACAGATGTTGTGTAACTGAAGTCTTCTCACTCAGTTAAACATGGGACACCTTATAATGTCATCAGACAACAGTGCAGCATAGTACTGTTTGAAATACTTATCCTTACATGCTGCACACTGTTTTTCAAAATAGTGCATAGTGCACAGTAATCAGCATGCTACTGTTCTGTTCTGAGCACAGAGTAACAGGAGGGAAGAGCAGAACTGTTTTTAACTCAATTAATTAAAGGTCCTCTGTTGAAGTGTTCAGTGCATTCACACTGTAACTATGAACGTTTTCTCCTGTAGGTTTGTGAATGTTCTGCTGCCCGCTGCTGCGCGAGCCGTGGGTGTCCGGATCCGCTGGTGGCAGCCGCAGCATGACGGGGCCGATCGGAGCGACTGGGCTCTGGATAATGTGCTGATCTCCGGCTCAGATGCTCACGCTCAGATCTCAGACACGTTTGGAGGAGCGGCGCTGCCCAGCCATGAGAGAGCGCCGGCTGACAGCACACACACACGACACAGCGGCTCATCCGTCATCCACGAGGAGACCATCGGTACGAGATCACGTCTACAGATACACACACAGACACACACACACAGGTTTGTTTTTATGGTTTATGGGGACTCTCCATACACACACACACACACACACACACACACACAGACACTCACTCACACACACACACACACAGACACAGACACTCACTCACACACACACACATACACACACACACACCTTATAAGGGATCAACAAAAGTTTCCCCTTTTGTACAGATGGTAATGAAATTGAAAGACTAACACTGTGTAGGTGTTCAGCTACATTTAATTGTTTTGATGCTATTTCGTTTTTTTAGATTTAGAATATATTTCAGTATGGTATTACTGTAGAAATATAGCAAATTTCAGTCTTGTTCACTTTTGGATTATGTTAGCTTTTGAACTTAAGTTGAACTGTTTTGAAAAGAGTGTGTAAATTGGCCTGCAGGTAAATTTTTTGTTTTTGTGGTTTTACACAGTTTTTGTGTCTAAATGAGAAAAGAATTTGTGTAGACAGAGATTCAAATCAATGGAAAATGGTCGCAGTTTAGCCACATGAAAAACCAAAATATTGACAAAAGGGTCTTAGTGACTAATTGTACAGTGTTTGATTTTATTTTTGGATTAAGCCATCTAACTATGGAGTTGTATTAAATAACTGTGATGTTTTGTCTTCAAACCTCCATCAGTCAGAGGCACAGGATCACTGTAACCAAAGCTCATCCTTACTCTCACTTGTCCTCTATTTACAGTACTCATACTCATCTGAATTTATTTCATTTCAGTGAGCGATCACTGGCTGTTTTCTGAAGATTGCTCCGTGAAGCGTTTCTGCAGCTCTCCAGACGGTGTCATGGTGTGTGGCAACACGGATGGACAGGAAGTTTATGCTGTTACACATGACATAGTTCCTGCCAAAGGCTGGGTCATGCAGTTCAAGGTAAACTCTCACTGATGCACGCATGCTCTCGGCAATCACTCGTTTGTTTAGGTATCGTTTCTATGACGGGTTTTAGTCATAACTGTGATTATTTGTGCATGCAGATGGATAAGTATGTGTGTTGTTTGTCAGATTGCGGTTGGCTGCAGTGTGCCGGAGAAGCCTGCAGAGAGACAGGTTCATGTTCAGTACTCCGTGAACTTCGGTGTGACCTGGAAGTACCTGGTTCCTCAGTGTTTACCTGCAGATCCTCGCTGTGCCGGACTGGTGTCGCAGCCGTCTGTGTTCTTCCCGGCCGACGGCTGGAAGCGAGCGGTTTATCCTCTACCAGACGGTCTCGCAGACACGTGAGAGATCGCAGACACTGCTTTGTACATGTAGCTGAAATCAGTTACTGTGTTTTTCCAATGCTAGAGTCATTTCTCAAGGAGAATAAACCAGTTTTAATAAATAAACTCATATTCATCATGTCAGCAGAGGATCACGAACAGCAAAAACACACCATGATTCAGTTTACCAAAGACACGGTTTTTCATGCAGTAGTAGTCAAGTACTGGTTGAATCAACAAACTCAACCACATTCCTTCTGACACAAAGTGAAGTGCATCTACTCTGTTTTATTTGCTTTGAGAACACTTTTGCAAGTGTTTCTAAGAGCACAGGAATGAGAGTTCTCTATAATCTTCAGGTGAGTGATGGATGTTCTGGTGTCGTTCACAGAGCGGTGCGCTTCCGCTTCTATCAGAGGCATTCAGATACGCAGTGGGCGGTGGAGAACTTCTACATCGGACCTGCTTGTGAAAACCACTGCGGAGGTCACGGAGACTGTCTGGACCAGCACTGTCTGTGTGACCCGGGCTTCACTGGGCCCAGCTGCTACGCCAGCACCACGCTGAAGGTAAACCAGAACCCAGCGTGAGACAGCCGACGTGTGAATGTGCACGTGAGCTCCGCAGACATCAGGCTTTCCTTGTGTCCCCAGCAGGCGTCGCTGAAGGAGCGGTTTGACTGGGACGGGGCCCACGGGCCGCAGTGGCAGGTGCTGGAAGGCGGATACCCCTGTACTGACTGCAGGGTGCTGGTGGAGGGAACAGCACTGTACTTTAATGGTGCAGAGGCCAGACAAGCGGTTACTAGTGATCTGGACCTGCGTGGGGCGAAGTAACTACACAGAGCATTTTTCTTTCTAAGTTCTGCCACACACATATCATACTGTACGTCAAACCCTTCACGGTTTCACAGACATCAGAGGCCTTTATTCGGAAGGCCTCAGAGAGATTGTCGATGTTAGCATGATGTAGCTGAGCACCTCAACTGTTTAGTCCCAACCACCCAGCTAACAATATTTACTTCCCAGAACACATTTTAAGGTTTGTTTTTGGTTAGGCAGGAACGTGTTCTTTTCACACTTTCTAATTTCTCCATTTTATTAAATGCTGTATTACAGTAATGTTAGTCATATAACTCTACAATATGTAGTTTATGATTTCTTCGCAAGGAAAGAAACAGCATTGTTTTGCTTCTTCCTTTGCATGAGGTACATATTCTAAGCATTTATCATTCTAATTAAATGCAATTCTTGATGCTGCTCTTTTTAAAAACCTAAGAAATAATAATAAAAAAAAGAACTAGATAAGACTAAATGTATTCTCATATTAATAACATGTGCCTGTGCTGCCGCTCCAGGTTTGTGGAGTACTGGGCTAAAATCGGCAGCGAGGAGAACGTGACTCTGTGCCATCGTCCAACCTGTCGGAAAGAGGGTGTGTTACTGGATTATTCTATTGATGGAGGTATGCTTCTTCATTAATAACACAAATGCAAAATCATTCTCATCTTTCGTTTCATGAAGACACGAGTCACATGAATTGATTGAGTTGTTCTCTCTGTAAGGTGTGTCTTGGACATTGCTCCATGAGATGGACTATCTGAAGTACGTGTCTGTGAGGAGAGATTACATCGTGCTGCCGGAGACAGCGCTGACCAACGCCACTCGTCTGCGATGGTGGCAGCCGTTCTCGCTGCTGTCGGGCCTGGTCCGGTCGAGTGCGGAGCGCGCTCAGTGGGCTTTAGACAACATCCTCGTGGGAGGCTCTGACATCAACCCCAGCACCCTCCTGGACACCTTTGATGACGGTCAGTCACGGGTTACTCACAGTGGCATTGAGATATCCTGAAGTCTGGATCAGTGAAATATGATCCTGGAACGAGGAAAAAAACATGAGACTTCTGTCTGGCTTCTGTCCATATTATAGAGCTGCACTAATGTTCTCCTTCCTCCAGAGGGTGTCTCTCATGAAGAGAGTTGGAGCTTCTATCCCAATGCTGTCCGTACGGCCGGCTTCTGCGGAAATCCGTCGTTCCACTTGTATTGGCCCAACAAGAACCAAGATGGGTCGCACAACATACTGGCCACCCGTGAACTCATTGTTCAACCTGGATACATCTTACAGTTCAAGGTTTGAGCACAAGATGTTTGAGATCATTCAGTTTTCACACGTAAACACACAGGTATACAGTGACTCTGGTCTTTGTCCACTTTAGATTGTGGTTGGCTGTGAGGCAGACCGATGTGATGACCGTCATTCAGTGCTTGTACAGTACAGAAAGGATGCCAGGTGAGTACAGGCGACAGATGTGCATGTGAAGCCTCCTTAATTTTTGTAATCATATGGCATCCTGGTCGTGGTACAGCTCCAGTTTGCACCCATTGTTATTTCCATTTTTGCAAGATCATCTCTATGCAAACTTTCTCCTCCTTTTATCTGTTGCATGGGTGTCCAATCCTGGTCCTGGAGAGTTTAGCTTCAACTTGTCCCAACACAACTACCTGGAAGATTCTAGTAGTCCTGCTGAACTTGGTTCAGGTGTGTTTAATTGGGGTTAGAGCTGAGCTCTGCAGGACAGTGGGCCTAAAGGCACAGGATTGGACACCCTGATCTATTGTCAAAGCCCAGTGTTAATGAACGTTATCTTTTGAGAGAGAGGAAGGGGAGTAGGAAAAGAAAGGAAGAGGTAATATGTTGTCTAGTAATGAAGTTCCTTTCCTCCACAGGTCAGATGTGTGGCAGTTAGTCCAGTCTGCCTGTCTCCCTTCTTCTGCCAACAACGTGGGCTGCTCACCCTTCCAGTTCCACGAGTCCACGATCTACAGTCCCGTCAACAGTTCAGTGTGGACCAGAGTCACCATTCAGCTGCCTGACCATGTGTCATCTGGGTATGGCTTTTAGGGTCTTAAAGGGTCTTTTTGAGAGACTGCATTATCATTAAGATGTGTGGAGGTAGTTTGTTGTTAAAAGGGCTTATCCATAAGTCACTAGTATTGCTGACGGTCTCAGGTATTCAGGCATTAATGCACATGTCTATAAGTGTCTGACTCTCCTTGATGTCTTCAGTGCGACACAGTTTCGCTGGATCCAGCACGAGGCCCCTGGCGAGCGCTACAGCTGGGCCGTGGATCACGTGTACATCGGGGAAGCGTGTCCTGGACTGTGCAGCGGTCACGGCTACTGTACCAGCGGACCCGTCTGCATCTGTGACGAAGGCCATCAGGGTGGGCATCAGTTCTCTATAACTCTGTGATTCCGTGAAGTTTACAACAGAACAAACAGGAACAGGTTTTGTCTTTCTCAGGTGATGACTGCTCTTTGTCCAGCAGTGAACTGCCCAGCTCTATAAAGGATAACTTTGAGTCTGGTTCGGTGTCTCAGGAGAGCTGGAGTTTGATTCAGGGCGGCGGCGTGGGCAGCGGATGCGGTCAGCTCTCTCCTCATGCTCACGGGGACTCGCTGTACTTCAACGGCTGCCAGATCAGACAAGCCATCACTACACCTCTGGATCTGACCCGTGCTAGGTACAGCAAGAAATATTCAAGACATCCTTTGCTTTTCTTGCTCATTTCAGTCATAGATACAATCAGTCACCACCCTCTCACCATCTCTCTCCTCCAGTAAGATCATGTTCGTGCTGCAGATAGGCAGCGTGTCGCAAACAGACAGCTGTAACGCTGCACTGGATCAGGCGGATACGGTCGACCGGGCCGTGCTTCTCCAGTACAGCATCAATAACGGAGTTACTTGGAACGTCATTGCTCAACACCAGGCAAAAGATTTCATCAAAGCCCAGAGAGTGTCCTACAACATCCCACTGTGAGTCTGCAAACATGCATTACACAAATTACATTGTCACAAATAATGCTGAATTGCTTGTAAGTTGTATATTGTTCCTGTAGCTCAGACGGTAGAGCGTGGTGCTAACAATGTCAAGATCATGGGTTCAGTTCCCATGGGGTGCGTGAACTGAAAAATGTATACCTCGAATGTGATGTAAGATGCTTTGGATAAAAGCATCTGCCAGATGTGTGAATGGCTTGTGTTCAGTGTTCTTGTTTGAAATTCAGTTTGAGAAACATCGATGTACTGGAAGAATGAAGCAGACACAAAGTGACTGTAGGAGGAAATTTAGCAGGAGCAAGAAGAACAGGATGGGATTTATTTGTTCTCATTATTTGTTATCAACTCACATTGGCTATTCAATATCTATCGCAAATTAGAATATCTAATTACGTTCCACATAGTCTAATGCTAAGTCTGGTGGCAGCGACAGCTTTCTCTGGTTGTGCTGCTCCGTGTTGCAGTGGGTGAAAGAAGTTGGATTCCATTTTAACAGCCTTGAATATGAAGTGCTGGCGAACACTAAACTCCTGGAGCGCCGAGAAGGTTCTTGCAGTCCGGAGCATGCAGATGAAGGAACCTTTTAGGTTCTCAAGTCCTGAAAATCTAAAACACGCAGATGGAGGGGCCTTGAAGGGAAGGTTGCGGGACAAGTTGTTGTTACTGTCTCCAAACTCCCTGAACTCAGAACACCTCCCAAACTTACAGTAATTCACTTCTGGTCTAAGGGAACTCTTTTTCTGAACGCTTTGCATACCTTCCTCAAAAGTAGGGTTGGGTATCGATTGGGTTTTTTACGATACCGGTGCCAAATCAATACTTTTAAAACGGTACCGGTACCTGAACTGATACTTTAAAAAAAGAGCCACAAAAAAACGATGGATAACATTAAAATAAATATACATAGCATTCACATGCTCCTCGGATGCTCTCATTTCCCGAGGTGTGCTTCCCTTACTCTTAAGGCTAATAAATGTATTTCACGATCTAGGTCATTATTTAATACAAAACTATATTTAATACAAAACCACACATAATGTTTCTACTGTATCTCATGTCAATCACTCTGATATTTAGTTAAAATGAGTGAACTGACTGAGTGCTGTCTGTCACTGTCTTTAATCAGTTCTCTGAATGACTGTGTGCCACATGCGCTGTAATATGTTTTATATTAAATATTACATTTTCAAATGAAAATAGCAACATGATCGTTTTATAAAGTATACGTTCATATGTGTTAAGGGCTGGATTTCCGCTGGAGGAAACAGCTGTGGTGTGATGAGGTGTCAGCGAAAACTTTACAGTAGATGGGAAACCGCTTGCTCCCTCGTGACCTTTTGTAAACTGTATTTATGACAAAGAACTGCACAGATACAGATATTATAACAATCTATGGATAAACACACACACCTTGTGTCCTCTGTTTCTGTGTGAGTCCGCGGATGTCTGTGGATGATGGGGAAGAGACGAAGTCTGCCGGCGTTTCATATGAAATTTAAAGAGGACTGACTGAGGCGATCACGAATTTGTGAACCGTTTATGGAGCTAATCGCTATAGCTCCGCTAAAAATGGCCTAGCGACGCCCATGCTTCTTACGTCCATTTCGGAGAACCAGGACAAATATTTAAATCGATCGCTCAGGCATTTAAGTGGCACCGAAACCTGCGTTCTGATTCGGTACGAGTACATACCGGTTACATTGGTATGGTTTCGGTACCCAACTCTACTCAAAAGGAGGGGATTGCACTTTGGCACCTTTCTGATCCAATAATATTTGCATTTGAAGTTCACAGTTAAAGCAGTGTCTTCATGATTTTGCCTGTGCATTAGTCACTTTCCAAAGTAATTTGGGCAATGTGCTGAACGCAGAGTTCAAAGTTTATTCTGAATGTTTGCACTATCACTTATGCATTCATGTATCTTAATAGCAGAAGGGACTTAATAGAATTTGTCAACATTTTTGTGTCAGCGCTCATTAAGCGTATATTGTTCTCTGAATGGATATGAAGAGAAAATGCTCAATTTAGTTTCTGTTGTGTGCTGTTGGTTAAAACAAAGTTGATTTGAAATGGTTCTTACCTAGGCAGTCCATCGGTTCATGGTGTAAGTGGCATGGGGTAAGTGCTGAACTCAGAGATGTCATTCTGTTTCTGGAAATGAAGAGTCTGTGGCTTTGCATCTATCATGATGGAGCTGAATCATGGGCTTTTCAGTGTTTCAGTTTCACTCATACATAACATGCACTGTACTTCTTTGCCTCAGAAGGGCCACTGGCTAATGTTGACTCCAGGAATGTTAAAGATTTATTCTTTCATAGTGTTTCACAACCTTCTTTATTACACTCTCATATCCGTATCAGTTAGACTCAATTACCCCCTCTCTGACAAGAAATCTTACTGTGGTAAACTGAGGTACATAGCTGTTTTACTCGCAGCAAGTTGAACAGTTTGGTAAAGAGTAAATGAACATGTGCAGATTGGCCTGTTGGTGTCTGAGTGAGAAAAGAACGCATGTCATTTGAAAGATTCATTCCATTGAATTTTGTGCCAAAGCAATGATAAATGTGTGAAGAGCTTTGAAAAGTGACCTAAGTATTGAGAAATGTGTCCTAGAGATTGTAAAAAAAACTGTTATTGTGAAATAGGAAGAGGACAGTCTGGTTGTGAGGCACTCCATTGATGAATTTAGTTCCTGTCACCTATATACTGTTAGAGAAATCTATCTGGTTAGAGCATGAACCGGAGCTTCATCACATGCAGTGGATCCTTCCAGTCATGTTTTCTCCTGGACTAGTTTTGGGTGGCCCTTAGCGCTTCTGTCCTGGTTGGGGATCGTGCACGCTCACTGCTTGCTGTATGCATTTGGGTGTGTGTATAGCAGCTGATCCACTAGGACTCTTTCTGCAACGTCGTCAGCAGTGGGTTGCTTTGAGCCATCTATGAATAAGACGGTCCTTATTGGGATGTCTGAAAACTCTTGTGGTTATGGGTGAGATACGTATCATGCCTCACTGGTCCTCTTTCTCTGCAAATATCTTAAGCATGTCCCAAACGTTTGTGCTTCCTCAAGACTTTGAGCTTTGTGAGAAAATGTTTTTTTTTATTTATTTTTTTTTTTACAATATGTTGTGCATATGTTTGGAACATTTAAATGCTGTTGACAAATGTCATTACACTTACATGCTAAGAGACATTCTTGCCTATTTTCAAGGACCCTGGAGTTTTATCTTAAGATTTAAAATTGTTCTGAATGATGTCTGGACTGCATCACTATCGAAGTACATTTATTGCTGTGTTTGTGTCTGTGCTGCAGTGAGGCTCGTGTGAGAGGGGTTCAGTTGCGATGGTGGCAGCCGCGTCATGAGGGCGCAGGGCATGATCAGTGGGCACTGGACCACGTGGAAGTCATTCTGTGAGTACTCCTGCCTTTAATTATGGCAATCATTTTTCCTTCACTCAGACATCAGTAAAACTTGGATAACATAAGCTGACACCTGTGAGGAAAGTGCTTAGATTTGCCAGTACATTCTCCTGTTGGGCTTATAATAAAGAACACTCGTTATTAATACCATAGTTTTACATAGTGCTGCATTGCCAATAGACATTAAACAGTCCTTGCTCTCTCCGCACACACACACACACACACACACACATATCTCAGTCCCATCCCTCTCACTCAGGTTCTGGTCCTCACACTGCACTCTCTCTCTCTCTCTCTCTCTCTCTCTCTCACTCTCATCACTGCCCTCCACATGTTCACTGCACTCACCCGTCTGCCTCCACCATCCTCTGCTCTTCTGCAATAACCTTTCCCTTTCCCTTACCTCTACCTAAATGTATGTTCCTCTTTGGCCCCGCTGTTTTCACTCCCAACACAACTCTGTTGGCACTGCATTCCCTCTGTTGCTCTGGTGTCGCAGCTCAGGGTTCTTTCACCCCCAGACCTTTGTGCAAGCCAGCAACAGCCCTGTCCTGCATCTTATAACCTTTCCTCTCTTCTGTATTCTGCTCCCTATGGCATGGCTGTAGTGTCAGGTAAGTGCTTTGCTTTGACGACGGTTCTGAAGTCCTGAAAATCTAAAACATGCAGATGGAGGAGCCTTGAAGGTTGCAGTTCCAGCATTGCTAACTTGACAGCGCAGTTGGTACTTTATCAAAATAAAATACAGTGAACTAAACATCAGCGCACCCACCTCTGTCAACGCGACTGAAGTACAAAGCCTATAATTTACATAATAAATAATAGTTTAACATTCAGATACATCGCAAATATGGAAATATTATGGAATATTTGAATTTGCGCCGAATGAGAGAGGTAGGATACACGAGCACAAAGCAGCATTTCGCAAACAGTTGAGTGCACAAGCCTTTAAAGTATACTCCTTTGTCAGTGAGAGACGCGTTCAGAATCAGCACATGGTCACTGTCTAGTGGGCTTTGTTTTCAAGTGCGCAACTCATGGCATTTGCTGTTCTTCTGCTGGCGGTTATCAAACAGCGTTGCATTACTGCGGGTGCTCCCTTCTGGATGTGAATTGCCTGTATTCGTTGTAAGGGCTCATGCACACCAAACCGAGACATCCGCACAGTGACGGTTCGGTACGAATACATGTATCGTTACACTCCTACTGTTAACAAATGCCATTACACATACATACCAAGAGTCATTCTCGCCTATTTTCAAGGACCATGGTGTTTTATTTTAAAGGGATCCACAGGTATTAAGATATGTATAGCTTAATATAACGTAAATTATGTCTCTTACTGAAATATGTAGTAGAAACCCCATGAAAGATGTATGCTATTTAAAAAAATCGACATTGTTTTTGGACTATGGGGGGGGTGCCATTATTTGTTGTGCACAGTACATTCTGCATCGATAATGTCAAATAGTTGCACTCGGTGAGCTACTGGCGCTTTTTACCGCAACACAACTCGCAATACACAACTCAGAAAATAAAATACTGATACGATACCACATTGTGTGGTTTTTGGTTGTAATTTTCAGTCGAAGGGCAACAAGAGAAGCGATGTAAGACTTCACTGCTTTCCTTGCAATAAGATGAGAAAAGAATGGGAAGATGCTGTGGATGAATAAAACTTCCTAAAGACCCACTTCTTTGTTCTCTCCACTTTAGTCCTTATGCTTTTGAGGCTTTTAGTAGACCACAGCTACTGAAAGAGCTTACAGATGGCCAAGACAAGAAACGCAAGATGCCATTCTGTTAGGATGTAAACATGCCGATGCTTGTCATGACGCCGCAGCCACTGGAGGAGTTTCTCAGCGCAGATTTCACTATATCCAGGGGCATTTAGACTCCTTGTTGGGAAAAATTGATGGCACAGCATTTGGTTTAAGCCTATGATTATATCCATCACCACCTCTTTCACCATCATCACCATCCATCACAAGCTCTTTCAGTAGCTGTGGTCATCATATCAGTATTTTATTTTCCGAGTTGTGTTGTGGTAAAAATAGCAACAGGTAGCGGCAGTAGCTCACCAAGTGCAACCATTTTACATCATCAAAATAATGGTGCCCCCTATAGTCCAAAATATGCATAAAACGATGTGAATTTTTTTAATAACATACATCTTTCATGGGTTTTCTACTACATATTTCAGTAAGAGACATCATTTACGTTATATTAAGCTACACATGTCTTAATACCCGGGGATCCCTTTAAGATTTAAAATTGTACCAAAATGTTCTTCTGAATTACATCTGGACTGCATCTGTAATGTGAGGGAGTCATGACAGCTGAGGTGTGGATCCAAATGCAGGCTTTATTTAAAACGTAGTCAGACAGGCAGGGTCGAACTCCAGCAAACAATATCATCCAAGGCAGAGGCAAAAGAGTAATACACAAACAGGCAAAGGTCAGGCCAGGCAGCAAAAACACTCAGAAACCAGGCAAACTGTCCAAGGTCAAAAACACAAAGGCAAGGCATTTAAACATGGGAAAACACGGGTACAAGGAAACAATAAACAGTGAGGTGTGTGTGTGTGTGTGTGTGAGTGCAATCTTTATAGTCCTCCTAATATGAGACAGCTGAGAACTGAGATCTGATGAGTCCAGGCAAAGGATTATGGGAAATGGAGTCCAGGGTGAATGGCAAAGGTACAGGATAGTGCCCTCTAGCGGAGCTCGGGGTGGGGATTGCAACAGCATCACTATGGAAGAGTATTTACTGGTGTGTTGGTTTCTCTGCTGCAGTGAGGCTCGTGTCAGAGGGGTGCAGTTGCGATGGTGGCAGCCGCGGCACGAGGGCGCAGGGCATGATCAGTGGGCGCTGGACCATGTGGAAGTAATTCTGTGAGTACTCCTGCCTCCAGACATCAAACCAGCCTTATGACAATAATTTCTCCTTCACTCAGACATCAGTAAAATCTTTCAGAAAGCTGAAGCCTGTGAGAAAAGTGCTTAGAAGTGCTTAGATATGCTTAGATATTTACAAGGCAAGACAATTCTCCTATTAGGTTTATAATGAAGTATGCTCATTATTAATACTATAGTTTCTACATGGTGCTGCATTGCTGATAGACATTAAACACTCCCCGTTCTCATCCTACACACACACACACACACACACACACACACACCTCACTCAAGGTCTGGTCTCTCTCTCTCTCATCACTGCCCTCCACATGTTCACTGCACTCACCCGTCTGCCTCCACCATCCTCTGCTCTTCTGCAATAACCTTTCCCTTTCCCTTACCTCTACCTAAATGTATGTTCCTCTTTGGCCCCGCTGTTTTCACTCCCAACACAACTCTGTTGGCACTGCATTCCCTCTGTTGCTCTGGTGTCGCAGCTCAGGGTTCTTTCACCCCCAGACCTTTGTGCAAGCCAGCAACAGCCCTGTCCTGCATCTTATAACCTTTCCTCTCTTCTGTATTCTGCTCCCTATGGCATGGCTGTAGTGTCAGGTAAGTGCTTTGCTTTGCTGTTCCCAGAATGCACCAGTGTTCCCTGCCTTTGGTCTTCCCTCATTGAGCCTTTCTTGTACATCACTGTAGACCTCATCACTCCATACAGGTGGAAAAAATAAAGGAAATAGCAGATGAAAACGTTAAATAAAGTTCATTATAATTTAGGTAAATCAATTAAAATTGCAAATGCAGCACAGTACGCAATGCACTGTCTTGAAGAATATCCAACAGCTCTTAAAACGGTATGACCACATTTCAAGAAGCACTGAAACTAAAGTTATGACAGTATGTCAATATACAGTATACTGTGCAAAGGTCAGCATTTTTATTTTAAAAGTATATCTTTTGCTTTTGTGTGCCAGTAGGAAATATTGATTTTAGATTTCCAAACATTACATATACAGTGTTGTATGTAAAAATGTCTGTGTTGTTTCCATTGTTGTTTTCCCCTGTATCCTATCCATCTAATTCCTCTACACAGCTGGAGGTTAATGTCACCCAGGACAGGTCTAACATTTCATTTAATTTTTGGTTTTATACAGTAATTGATCATATACTTGGAAATATTATGGATGGAGACAGGTCAAATTAGTCATCCAGGTCACTGGAGAATGTGACCGTAATAATCCCATATACAGCTGGAGTGGCAGAAACAAGTACTGCATACTAGAGTGTGTACACAACACTGTATGCCAAAGGATGCACTCGAGCCAAACACAAAGCAAAATAGTGTAGCGGTGAAATGAAAGACTCAACGTACACTCACTGGTCACTTTATTAGGTGCACCTTTCTAATTCTGGGTCGGACACTCTTTGCCCCCAGAATATGACATTGACGTGCAGTTGCTGCAGATTTATCAGCTGCATATTCATGATGCACTTCTGCTGATCTAGCACAGATCTGGGGACAGTGTGCGCCACTGGAGTACACGGCAATGAGTGGTTTAAAGCTGCCATGATTGGCTGATTAGATATTTGCATTAGCATGCAGATGTACAAGTGTTCCTAGAAAATTGGCTACTGAGTGTATGAGAGTGAAGCCTTCTGGGCACGACTCAAGCATGTGAGGGCAAAAGTGACATTGATGTAGCTATGTGGAACACACTGAGCCACCTGTTGCGCCATCAGCCCATTTAGCGGTGTGGTGTCTTGACCGCCACAGAGTATGCATTAAAGAGACCTAAGGCCTTGAAGTATGATATACTGCCCTAACGAAAGCATATTTTGAACACTTTTTTTACAATACTAGTCTTTTTTTATAGACCCTTGAACTTGGCAAACAGGACAATGCACACAGCCATATTATGCAATCAGCCCATTTCGTGTCATGGGTTTTCCGCCGCTGCAGAGGATGTGCTAAACTGGACATTAGGCCTTGATATTAGAGGTACTACCATAAGGAAAGCCAAATTTTGAGCAAGTAGATCTCTATTAATTCATATGCATCCATGCTCTCGCTTTATTCATAGTAAGATGGCAGTGATGCACAAAGGAAATATAAAAGTAGAAAGTGTAATGTGTAAACGTGCAAAAAATTCCCATGCGCAGGTGAATAGTTTCTTGAGGGCACAAAAAAGTTTGAGAAAGTCTGTATTTTTTTAAAGATTATTTTTTATTGTTGTCACTTTGAGAAAATCAATGAAAAAACCCTGAAGAAATAAGAATATTAACAGATGACTGTACTATATACCACATATAAAGCTGAAAATAGTGCTGCATGAACTATTTACGTTAAATATGGTCCGAAAATCTACTGAGAGTTTGGAAATTTGAGTCTGGAAAAGTATGGAATTTTGAAATGGAAAATGTGTAGGAACCCTGTTAGTTGTTAAAAGGACTTATCCTCAAGCTGGACTCAGGTATTCAGGCATTAATGCACATGTCTATAAATATCTGACTCTCCTTGATGTCTTCAGTGCGACACAGTTTCGCTGGATCCAGCACGAGGCCCCTGGCGAGCGCTACAGCTGGGCCGTGGATCACGTGTACATCGGGGAAGCGTGTCCTGGACTGTGCAGCGGTCACGGCTACTGTACCAGCGGACCCGTCTGCATCTGTGACGAAGGCCATCAGGGTGGGCATCAGTTCTCTATAACTCTGTGATTCCGTGAAGTTTACAACAGAACAAACAGGAACAGGTTTTGTCTTTCTCAGGTGATGACTGCTCTTTGTCCAGCAGTGAACTGCCCAGCTCTATAAAGGATAACTTTGAGTCTGGTTCGGTGTCTCAGGAGAGCTGGAGTTTAATTCAGGGTGGCGGCGTGGGCAGCGGATGCGGTCAGCTCTCTCCTCACGCTCACGGGGACTCGCTGTACTTCAACGGCTGCCAGATCAGACAAGCCATCACTAGACCTCTGGATCTGACCCGTGCTAGGTACAGCAAGAAATATTCAAGACATCCTTTGCTTTTCTTGCTCATTTCAGTCATAGATACAATCAGTCACCACCCTCTCACCATCTCTCTCCTCCAGTAAGATCATGTTCGTGCTGCAGATAGGCAGCGTGTCGCAAACAGACAGCTGTAACGCTGCACTGGATCAGGCGGATACGGTCGACCGGGCCGTGCTTCTCCAGTACAGCGTCAATAACGGAGTTAGTTGGAACGTCATTGCTCAACACCAGCCAAAAGATTTCATCAAACCCCAGAGAGTGTCCTACAACATCCCACTGTGAGTCTGCAAACATGCATTACACAAATTCCATTGTTACAAATAATGCTGAATTGTGTTGTTCCTGTAGCTCCAACAGTAGAGTACGGTGCTAACAACGTCAAGATCATGGGTTCAGTTCCCATGGGGTGCATTAACTGGTAAAATGCATACCTCGAATGCGATGTAAGTTGCTTTGGATAAAAGCATCTGTCAAATGTGTGAATGGCTTGTGTTGAGTGTTCTTGTTTGAAATTCAGTTTGAGAAACATCAATGTACTGGAAGAATGAGGCCAACAAGTGACAGCGCTCTGATTTAGACTGCAGGAGGAAGAAGAACAGGATGTGATTTATTTGTTTTCAGCTGACATCAGCTATTCAATATCTATTGAAAATTACAATATCTAATTATGTTCCACATAGCCAAATGCTAAGTCTGGTGGCAGCGATGGTTGTGCTGGAAAGAAGTTGGATTTAATTTCAACAGCCTTGAATATAAAGTGCTGGGGAACACTAAACTCCTGGAGGGCCGAGAAGGTTCTTGTAGTCTGGAACATGCAGATGAATGTAGCTTTGCGGTGACGACGGTTCTGAAGTCCTGAAAATCTAAAACATGCAGATGGAGGAGCCTTGAAGGTTGCAGTTCCAGCATTGCTAACTTGACAGCGCAGTTGGTACTTTATCAAAATAAAATACAGTGAACTAAACATCAGCGCACCCACCTCTGTCAACGCGACTGAAGTACAAAGCCTATAATTTACATAATAAATAATAGTTTAACATTCAGATACATCGCAAATATGGAAATATTATGGAATATTTGAATTTGCGCCGAATGAGAGAGGTAGGATACACGAGCACAAAGCAGCATTTCGCAAACAGTTGAGTGCACAAGCCTTTAAAGTATACTCCTTTGTCAGTGAGAGACGCGTTCAGAATCAGCACATGGTCACTGTCTAGTGGGCTTTGTTTTCAAGTGCGCAACTCATGGCATTTGCTGTTCTTCTGCTGGCGGTTATCAAACAGCGTTGCATTACTGCGGGTGCTCCCTTCTGGATGTGAATTGCCTGTATTCGTTGTAAGGGCTCATGCACACCAAACCGAGACATCCGCACAGTGACGGTTCGGTACGAATACATGTATCGTTACACTCCTACTGTTAACAAATGCCATTACACATACATACCAAGAGTCATTCTCGCCTATTTTCAAGGACCATGGTGTTTTATTTTAAAGGGATCCACAGGTATTAAGATATGTATAGCTTAATATAACGTAAATTATGTCTCTTACTGAAATATGTAGTAGAAACCCCATGAAAGATGTATGCTATTTAAAAAAATCGACATTGTTTTTGGACTATGGGGGGGGTGCCATTATTTGTTGTGCACAGTACATTCTGCATCGATAATGTCAAATAGTTGCACTCGGTGAGCTACTGGCGCTTTTTACCGCAACACAACTCGCAATACACAACTCAGAAAATAAAATACTGATACGATACCACATTGTGTGGTTTTTGGTTGTAATTTTCAGTCGAAGGGCAACAAGAGAAGCGATGTAAGACTTCACTGCTTTCCTTGCAATAAGATGAGAAAAGAATGGGAAGATGCTGTGGATGAATAAAACTTCCTAAAGACCCACTTCTTTGTTCTCTCCACTTTAGTCCTTATGCTTTTGAGGCTTTTAGTAGACCACAGCTACTGAAAGAGCTTACAGATGGCCAAGACAAGAAACGCAAGATGCCATTCTGTTAGGATGTAAACATGCCGATGCTTGTCATGACGCCGCAGCCACTGGAGGAGTTTCTCAGCGCAGATTTCACTATATCCAGGGGCATTTAGACTCCTTGTTGGGAAAAATTGATGGCACAGCATTTGGTTTAAGCCTATGATTATATCCATCACCACCTCTTTCACCATCATCACCATCCATCACAAGCTCTTTCAGTAGCTGTGGTCATCATATCAGTATTTTATTTTCCGAGTTGTGTTGTGGTAAAAATAGCAACAGGTAGCGGCAGTAGCTCACCAAGTGCAACCATTTTACATCATCAAAATAATGGTGCCCCCTATAGTCCAAAATATGCATAAAACGATGTGAATTTTTTTAATAACATACATCTTTCATGGGTTTTCTACTACATATTTCAGTAAGAGACATCATTTACGTTATATTAAGCTACACATGTCTTAATACCCGGGGATCCCTTTAAGATTTAAAATTGTACCAAAATGTTCTTCTGAATTACATCTGGACTGCATCTGTAATGTGAGGGAGTCATGACAGCTGAGGTGTGGATCCAAATGCAGGCTTTATTTAAAACGTAGTCAGACAGGCAGGGTCGAACTCCAGCAAACAATATCATCCAAGGCAGAGGCAAAAGAGTAATACACAAACAGGCAAAGGTCAGGCCAGGCAGCAAAAACACTCAGAAACCAGGCAAACTGTCCAAGGTCAAAAACACAAAGGCAAGGCATTTAAACATGGGAAAACACGGGTACAAGGAAACAATAAACAGTGAGGTGTGTGTGTGTGTGTGTGTGAGTGCAATCTTTATAGTCCTCCTAATATGAGACAGCTGAGAACTGAGATCTGATGAGTCCAGGCAAAGGATTATGGGAAATGGAGTCCAGGGTGAATGGCAAAGGTACAGGATAGTGCCCTCTAGCGGAGCTCGGGGTGGGGATTGCAACAGCATCACTATGGAAGAGTATTTACTGGTGTGTTGGTTTCTCTGCTGCAGTGAGGCTCGTGTCAGAGGGGTGCAGTTGCGATGGTGGCAGCCGCGGCACGAGGGCGCAGGGCATGATCAGTGGGCGCTGGACCATGTGGAAGTAATTCTGTGAGTACTCCTGCCTCCAGACATCAAACCAGCCTTATGACAATAATTTCTCCTTCACTCAGACATCAGTAAAATCTTTCAGAAAGCTGAAGCCTGTGAGAAAAGTGCTTAGAAGTGCTTAGATATGCTTAGATATTTACAAGGCAAGACAATTCTCCTATTAGGTTTATAATGAAGTATGCTCATTATTAATACTATAGTTTCTACATGGTGCTGCATTGCTGATAGACATTAAACACTCCCCGTTCTCATCCTACACACACACACACACACACACACACACACACCTCACTCAAGGTCTGGTCTCTCTCTCTCTCATCACTGCCCTCCACATGTTCACTGCACTCACCCGTCTGCCTCCACCATCCTCTGCTCTTCTGCAATAACCTTTCCCTTTCCCTTACCTCTACCTAAATGTATGTTCCTCTTTGGCCCCGCTGTTTTCACTCCCAACACAACTCTGTTGGCACTGCATTCCCTCTGTTGCTCTGGTGTCGCAGCTCAGGGTTCTTTCACCCCCAGACCTTTGTGCAAGCCAGCAACAGCCCTGTCCTGCATCTTATAACCTTTCCTCTCTTCTGTATTCTGCTCCCTATGGCATGGCTGTAGTGTCAGGTAAGTGCTTTGCTTTGCTGTTCCCAGAATGCACCAGTGTTCCCTGCCTTTGGTCTTCCCTCATTGAGCCTTTCTTGTACATCACTGTAGACCTCATCACTCCATACAGGTGGAAAAAATAAAGGAAATAGCAGATGAAAACGTTAAATAAAGTTCATTATAATTTAGGTAAATCAATTAAAATTGCAAATGCAGCACAGTACGCAATGCACTGTCTTGAAGAATATCCAACAGCTCTTAAAACGGTATGACCACATTTCAAGAAGCACTGAAACTAAAGTTATGACAGTATGTCAATATACAGTATACTGTGCAAAGGTCAGCATTTTTATTTTAAAAGTATATCTTTTGCTTTTGTGTGCCAGTAGGAAATATTGATTTTAGATTTCCAAACATTACATATACAGTGTTGTATGTAAAAATGTCTGTGTTGTTTCCATTGTTGTTTTCCCCTGTATCCTATCCATCTAATTCCTCTACACAGCTGGAGGTTAATGTCACCCAGGACAGGTCTAACATTTCATTTAATTTTTGGTTTTATACAGTAATTGATCATATACTTGGAAATATTATGGATGGAGACAGGTCAAATTAGTCATCCAGGTCACTGGAGAATGTGACCGTAATAATCCCATATACAGCTGGAGTGGCAGAAACAAGTACTGCATACTAGAGTGTGTACACAACACTGTATGCCAAAGGATGCACTCGAGCCAAACACAAAGCAAAATAGTGTAGCGGTGAAATGAAAGACTCAACGTACACTCACTGGTCACTTTATTAGGTGCACCTTTCTAATTCTGGGTCGGACACTCTTTGCCCCCAGAATATGACATTGACGTGCAGTTGCTGCAGATTTATCAGCTGCATATTCATGATGCACTTCTGCTGATCTAGCACAGATCTGGGGACAGTGTGCGCCACTGGAGTACACGGCAATGAGTGGTTTAAAGCTGCCATGATTGGCTGATTAGATATTTGCATTAGCATGCAGATGTACAAGTGTTCCTAGAAAATTGGCTACTGAGTGTATGAGAGTGAAGCCTTCTGGGCACGACTCAAGCATGTGAGGGCAAAAGTGACATTGATGTAGCTATGTGGAACAGGGTGGACAGATGACTTGAGAAAGGAGAGAAAGAAGCCATCCATTTCTGAACCTTAATTTACACAGTGATCACAAATCACACCATCAGGAGTCAGTTCCCACAAGTTTACCTATCGGTAAGCCCCGCCCCCCTTAGTTACTGTTGTGAACTCGGACAAACAAACGGAGTTGCTCACTGTCTTACAATGAGAGCGGTCAGTGTGAAAACCTTGTCCCTATATCTTTTTGAACAATTTTGTACACAGAAGGACCACCATTCAAGTGGGACTTAAATATGCCGTGGAGGGATATATAAAAGATTTTAAAATACATATTGTGGGTATTAATTTGGAAGCGAGGGTTTACAGATCACAATGCAAGCGGGAGAAGCCTCATGTTACGTTCGTCACGATCGCAGATAACAACATCCCGGATCAACACTGTTCATGTATCGCAGGGTACGATTAAATTAATTTACATTAAACCAGTTTAATATGAAGAGACCGTGAAATGTAGACCTTCGTTTATGTGTTTTTTGCCCTACACTGTACAAGACGCGAGAACAGTCCGCTATTTAGGTTTGTATGGACTCACTAACTTTAACGTTAGCTAGTTTTAGCCAGAGATACGTTACATTAACTTAAGATACTTGACATTAACGTTCTGCTTGAGCAGATGAAAATGGTAACTTAATGAGAGTATGGCAACCAGAAAATGAACGTCTTTGTCTTCACTGGGATTGGGGGTGAATGCTATGGGACATTTTGCTCCGGGTTTAGGAAATTTAATAAAATTAATTTAATTGCCCATCCTCTCAGGATAGCTGGAATCACTGTTACAAGTACCCCAGGCACAACGTTTTTCCATTTTTTAAGCATAAACCCCATAAAAACAATGCAAGCTTCAGATCTTCCAATGTTTCTCTATGGCGCTGAAACCTACAGATATCGGAGTTACGCTCCCCGCGCAACTGATACTCGACTGCCATTGGCTCATCTGCGTTCGAGGGGAGGGGCTTACCGATAGGTCAATTCATGCGTCCTGTGGTGGTGTGTTAATCTCATGTCTGTCGTTATACAACCTGAAGCGTCCTGGAGGGGTGGAATGAATGGAAAACATGTTGTGACATGCCATTGTGAAGCTCAATCCTTTAATAAAGAAAATAGCTTGCATATGAACCTGACAGTGTAAAAAATGTTGTGTATGGTAACCTAAAAAGTGCTGCTTAGCAAAATGAACTGGGTGTCCAAAATATTAAACATAATAGCAGAGTTGTTTTTAAGGTTTTTTAAGGTGTATTAGGATGTTGACAAAACCCTTAAATAAGATTAAAAATGCCCAATACAGTTGAATCAAACATGACGTGTGTGTGTGCATGCTTAGTAAAGAGTCGGTTCCCCCGTCCCAGGTCCCTTAATTGTGATTGTATTTGTTCATAAGCCATTGCTAACTTTGTGTGTGGTGGCTGTATCTGCACTAGTCCAGAGACTCACAGATAAGCACAGATCCCTTTCACCGGTCCTTCACCCTCATCACAGCACCATCTCCCACCCTCCTGTCCCTTCATGCTTTGCAGACGCCCCGTCCTGTCCTGGCTGCGTTCCTGGCTCATTGGTCCCAACCTGACGCACAGAAGAGGCAATGACAGGCTAAGCAATAGCGACTCTCAGAATGTTTCCACATTTTTTGACTCTGTCTGTCTGTCTGTCCTCCTCACAACCTCTCACTGTTATTACGTTTGGTCTCTTGATCTTTTTCCATCTGTCAGTCTTTCCTCAAGCTCCAACCTCAAGCACTACTCTATAGATGTCTTCACTCTAAACCAGATTGCTGTCTTTGTCTCTTACCAAACAATTACGATGCACTAGCTCCAAAAGACCATGAAATGAAATGATGACAGTGTTTGAGGTTACGAGTGAACGATCTGTTTGATTCTGTAGTTTGTGGATTCAGTGCTATGTGAATTCTTAATGAAGCCTAGCTACAAATTAGAACAGTGCATTGTTAAACCTGTCTGCTTTCTTCTTCAAAGCACCCGTAAACAGAACTACATGATGAACTACTCCAGACAGACCGGTCTACACCACTACTACAACAGGAAGAGGCGGGCCTTGCGGCAACAGACCTAAACACTTCGAGAGAAAAACCTGCCCCTCACACGTTATTCTGCTGGCTACAATCCGCTTTCCCTGATGAGAAAACACCACGTCAGGTCACTTCTGTCAGCATCTGGCCATACTCTCTCATCTGAACGATACATTGGACCATCTAGTCCCATTTCTAGCCAATCAATGCCTTCCCAGAGCAGTGTGATGGGAAAGACAAGCACCTAAATGTGGCGATTTTTGTATACTATCTATGAACTATTGGGTTTCCTAATTCTGTTTATTATAACCTTGTTTGAATTCTCCTGATGTGAACGACTACAAAGCTCTCCGGCTCTCACCTCACTTTCTTCCACACTGTGAAGTTATTCTGATGATCATTACAAGTGCTGATAAAGTTCTGAAGAGGAGAACTGAAGAAGACTCGTGCTGAAGCAGTTTCTTGGATGAAGATAATGACAACGTGTTTTGCTGTTGTGTGTCTGTGGGTTCGTTTTGTGATGCGTTGATTGTGGTGTTCCAATCATTTGTTAGTTTTATACTAACTTGTATCTTTTGGGCTTGGATCATTTTTCCTTTGTGAAACAAGGCAAGTGGAGAAGTCAGCCTTGGAGAGGGCAAAAGAATCAAGCACAGAATGAACAGAAAGAATACATTTAAAAAGAGAGACTAACGATGTTTTGTTGTTGTTGATAAATCACTTTTTTTATATATCTTGGTTCCTTAAAAATATTTATGGTGAATGGTTCTCCACTAAACCTATTTAAAATACACTGTGGGTGAAATCTGTGTTGTTTTTTTCAGTTTGTTTGTTTCATTTCAGGTTTGTTTTGTTAGGTTTAAGTTATTAGGTCAGGTTCTTGGTTGCGATCGATCGACACCTTCCCTTCTCATTCAGAGTCATCCAGTTACAGTGCTGTTACACATCTCCTCATGTCCCCTCTTTCTTTGATGAGCTGTCAGTGTTGTTTATGATGTTACCTTCTCCCCTTCTTGGTGTAGCTCTCCAATATAGCAAGTTCTTGTATATATATATTGTATATAAATATATATATGCAGGGATCCATCAGCCTTATAAAAGGGAAATAAAGAACTGTCAAAACCTCCAGCAGAAGAGTGGTGATTTATTAAGGTGTTAGGCCGCATTTACGCTGCAGGTCTTGACCACTGAATCCTGACCACTAGAACTGAACGCTGTGTGATTATGTTGTTGATGAGCTAGTTGTAAATAAAAATTGAGCACACGGACATAAATATATATATGCAGGGATCCATCAGCCTTATAAAAGGGAAATAAAGAACTGTCAAAACCTCCAGCAGAAGAGTGGTGATTTATTAAGGTGTTAGGCCGCATTTACGCTGCAGGTCTTGACCACTGAATCCTGACCACTAGACCAGATGGGAAGGCTTTGCGTTAGTTGGCCCTTTACATGGAATGAATTTCGCTCGAAGGTAGCAGATACTAACAGTCCCCTCAACTGCAAAGCCACAAAACTGCTGTTTTGTATGGGCGTCTTCAATGGGCTGCTCTCTGCTGGGTTTTAAGGGTGGCTGAGCATAAAGAAGACAGCTGTTGACTTAAACACTCCTCTTTCTGATCTGGAGTCAGATGCACTACTGTCGCATTACGAGGCTCTGTGGAAGTGCGATGTTGGTGAGCCAGTTGTAAATACAAGTTTATTCTAGCGCTAAATATTGCTTGGTTTCGCACAGGTGGCTCATATTAGACCCCTGGTACAAAATGTCTGCTTTTACATTGCACTCAGTGATGAACATGTTGAGAACTGAACGCTGTGTGATTATGTTGTTGATGAGCTAGTTGTAAATAAAAATTGAGCACATGGAAAAAAAGGGATTAGGCGATGAGGGCGAGTAATTAATGACAACATTTTCATTTTTGGGTGAACTATCCCTTTAAAAGCATCTTCACTGGGCTAATCTTTGCTGGGGTTTACAGACTTTTAAATTGTTTTAACTGCAGTGAGAACTAACTGGTGCGTGCCTGTGTGTGTGTGTAATTAACTAATCTTTGTACATTTTTATTATTGGGCACAGATACAAATAGCATACATTTTGTACTGGGATAAAGCATTTCTTACTGTGGCCCTGACTGATGAATCATGCATAATAACACCAAAAATGTATATTAAAACTAGTTTAGAAATTGACCCTAATAGGCTTACAATGACTTACAAAGATACATAACAGCTGCAAGTGTATGCACTACTTGCTTTATGCAAGCACTATATAGGATAAATCACTATACAAGATTTACTTTATTATACTTTATTTCAGGGGAGCCGAGCTCCCCCTAGCTCCCCCGTAGTTCGCACCCTGCATCCAGTAAATACCCCAACTGAGCTGTGGTTTATGGGGAAAAAGTCCTGTGTTTGCTTTCCTAAAATCCTCTTAAAGCAGCAGCCTCATAACGCTGAGCCAGTAACGTATGTGGAGCTGAACACAAACAGAGCCTTTTCTTGAGAGAATCCACTACACAAAGGCATTTAATAACAAAATCAATGTATCCAGTCAACGATTTAATGAAGACGATGAACCGAAGATATGCTGTGCTCCTTTCAGTATTCATCTGTCAGGTTCATGCCATGCTGGCTCGGGTAAGTGATATTCATCAAGCGTCCCACAAATAACATTTGAAAAATGTGTCTTTTGTTTTTGTGTAATTTAAGCTCTTGTGACCTGAAAAAGAGTAAGAGTTCACTGATGTTTTACTGCAAGCCAAATAACAGACCTGTCTAACGACAAGAAACATTCTGCAGAAAACATGTTAAATTCAACTGCTTAAGACATGTTTCAGAACAAGTGCGTTCATTCAGAGCAGGTCAAGGGTTGAAGCTAAACGCTCTGTTTATAATAATGCAGAACGAGACGATGGTATCAAATATTCTCGAAGCCTCTGCAAAGGTATCTTTCACTGTAATGCATCTGATTTAGTCAAGTTTGAGTTTGTAAAAAGCCCAACAGCAGAACAAGACAAGCTTTTTTTCTTGAATGATAAAATATACCAAAATAAGCCTCTATACTTTGAAATTCTTGTCACTGAAATAGGGACAATATAAACAAAATTGTGAGAAGTGTTTGCAGTGTGATAGACTGTAGGCTAAGCGTCTGACTAGTGCACTTATTTCAGCCTGCAGTAGTGCACTAGTCTACACAAGCACTCTATTCAGAGGGTGTGAGGAATGTTGTGATGTTCCTTAAAGAGAACACTGTTGAACTGAACATCAGCAGCTGCTCTAGCACTTCACCAGCTGTTTGTACAGGAACTTCAAATATTTATCTAGCTTACACAAGTCTTACAAGATGAAAACATAGTACCCTTCCCCTCGGTTACAGCCAATAAGAAGAAAATATCATATTACAGTCGTTACAATTGATTATCAATAGATTAAAAAAGTTCAAAATGTTGATTATCAAAGTGTATGAAAAACATGATGCTGCAGAACTCAAAGCACAGAGGGTTTGACAGGATCTCGAAGAACAAAATTAAAGAACACAGTCGAGCAGATCAAGAACCAGCAACATTTCTGTCGAATGAAAGCTGTAAAGCTCTGCAGAGAGACTGACGCCGTCTGCATTCATAACCATAATCATAAATCCGCTGTTGTTCTTTGAAAACCGACAGTTTGAGGATAACGAGATCCACTGACACCAATAACTGTGGAACATGAACCAACTGGACGACATTATGGATGTAATATCCCATCATTCTTTTTCAGAAGCTGTTTCTAGGGTCGCTTGTAACACTTTTCCGAACCATGTTTTCAGATTCGATATTATGTATGCAGGCCCTTGTAATGAGAATCAAGACAGGGTTGATGGAAATATAGAAGTCCATTGTTTTGATATTTTACAGTAAGCAGGTGAGGAACACTGCAGTTGAAGTGTTTATTTGTACCATTCTCAAAATATAATGCATAGGATTAAAATGTGTTTGTTTGAGTTGATGATGTTTCTCTGCTGTTATGATGACCTGAGAGCTGATTTCAGACGGCCTGCGCCTGCTGGTCTCGTGGATTCTTAATCAAATATAACAAAAAACTGTGTCTGATCGGTCTAGATCTGGATGTTACCGGATCTGAACATCTTATGAAACATTAAGCTGTGACCGTGCATGTTTTCTCAGGACTGTCCCGGTAAGCAAGACCTACAGAACTCAATTCAACAGGCTCACAAACTGCTCTCAGCGCAGGAAGATTCGTACCTGCAGAGTCTTCGCACTTTGAGGAAGAAACTGAATCTACTGCACGATAGCGTCGCACGCCGGCCCGCTAAAGCAAAGAACTGTAAGACCACATGACACCAGTGTTGATACTATAGACATAAAACAATATCAAACAAGCCAAATGTGCCAACGAAATGACAAATCAAACTACATTATATGAATCATGTATGCCATTTAAAGTGTAACTCTTAACACATGTCTCTGTGTTTTATATTGCGCAGCTACTTGTCCTGACCTGGATGCTCCTGTCAATGGCAAAAAGCTGGGGAAGATTCTGTTTCCTGGTCATGAAGTTCACTTCTTGTGCGACGAGGGCTTTGAGCTGTTGGGTTCAGAGACGCGGCAGTGTAAGGACTGGCTCGGCTGGAGCGGTCAGCAGCCCGTCTGCAGAGGTGAGAGCTGAAGCCTGATCTATTTGGTCTCAGTCTAGGTTTGGTAAAGGACTCATTCTATCAAACCTGCAGCTTTTTCCCGTTAGTATGGAAATGTTTATGATCTTATGGAACCCAAGCCCACTGTTCCACACTAGAAACATCTTTCCCTTGAAAACTGGTCAACTTTTCAAAACACATAGTAGCATTCTATTAGTTACATTTGTATTTAAAGGTGCTGTAAGTGTGTTTTAATAGATATATGTTGCCACTATCTGAGAGATACACAATATCTTTTCCCACGGTGTAAAGTTCAGAATTGGCTCAGTGCACACGATGGCGTCGGTGTCTTTGAGACATTCACATTTACTGTGAGGGGAAACTTTCACACGAAACGGCTGGATAGATATTAATGTTTTCCAAATTAAATAGCGGATAGTGGTACATCAAAGACGAGAGAAATCATCCTCCTTACATTATTGTGTACCTCTGTGTGGACACTCGTCAAGATACAGCGCAGAGATTGCTTCGTTCGTTCAGAGTCAGCGATTGGCCAAAATCCACGGATCTCTTCATTCAAACACAAACCACTCAAGTGTGCACTACTGTCCAATCTCGGAGAGCTGATTTCGTTCTGACTGTCAAACGACGCTCAGAGATTTCTGCATTATTAACTTTATTTGGTAACCTTATTTATAACTGTATCGGTACAATTTAACATAATTTAATTATAGTAGGTTTGCATTTATTAAAAGATTGGTGTTTGTATTTCTCTGTGTGTTTTTATGAATATCTGTTTTGTGAAAATGAGCTTCTGTTGCACAAATCATTATCTGTCTGGTGTCTATAAGTATATTTTTACAAATTGTTTGCATTAACAAATAAAACAAATCTTTAAATTAGTCATAAGTATTTATTATCTTTTTACAGCCCATGTTTTCATCTAAAAATGTGTTTGATGCAAAGATAATTGTGTAAATGTCAAATATTAAAATATGTTGTGAAAATGATGATGGGACAAACTGATGTATGAGCAGAATTGAGAAACGGATATTTATGAAGATCAGTTGATGTCTCACAAGGCAAATGCATTTCAGTTCAAAAAAGTCAATGTAATACAAACATTTGCCAGAAATAAGTAGTTTGGTAAGGGAAAAAGACCACTAATCCAAGATGGTGGCTATGCAACTAGCCCATTCGGTGCTTTCAATTTGGTTGCCGCAGATTGTGGAAAGTCTTTTCTTTTCTAGCATGTTAATACTACAAGCAAGGGCGCTGAATCTGGTGAAGAGGAGCTTGACTAGCTCAAAACCTGGACCTGAAACCCTACTGAAGGCCTCTGAGATGCCTTTAACATAGCAGCATCATTGCGGTCAGATGTTGGGTTATGTTGTGTAGTGTTGAATATTACATTTCAAAAGCATGAATCCCTGTAACAGCTTCCACTGGATGTTGAACATGGATTTGCTCCCATCCACACACCGTCTTTGAGGTCACTGGCTCACAGTTGGTGTTTCAGTTGCTCCTGAAGGCGTTCGGTGAGATTCTCTGGGTTTTGTGTAGGCCAGTCAAACTCTTCGACACCAGACTCAGTAAACCACATGAGTATGGAATGAACTTTGCTTTGTGCACATGAGTATTGCCAGCAGAAAAGCACCTTCCCCAAGCTGGAAGCACTGGATTGTCATCATATGGTGAAGCATTAAGACTTGTGCTCACAGAAATTTCAGTTCCATTCATGTCAACAGACTTTTGTCCACATAGTGTATCAGTGGAAGGTGTGCAGTGAGAAATCCCACATCTCTGTGACGGCACTAGAGTTTGGCTTCTAGACTCTGAATCTTCACTGAGTTCCTCTCCTCTCTCAGATATCGACGAGTGTCTTTCATCACCTTGTGCCAACGGAGGAGCGTGTACAGACGAGGTCAATGGATTCAGCTGCGTCTGCGCCAAGGGCTGGGCCGGACCCACCTGCCAGTCTCCAACACCAACATGTGAGTTTGCATTTGCTCAGAATCACATTTACAGGCTCTGCCTTTGACGAAAGAGCACAAAATGATGCTACCAGACCTATCAGAGTAAAGAGTTCTGTACTGCTCCTCAGATTAACAAAACACACACAGAGATTCCCATACGGATGTTCAAGCGTTAATGGCCTCCTCTGATGATGGCTTCCAACACTGCTGTAATTGCACTCCAGCCACATATTTATCCTCACTAAGCTGAAGCCACTAAATACATGGATAGAGCAGTCTATGTACAGTAGTTATAGCTGCTGTCAAAACATAGCCAGTAACATCTTGCCAAAATGTTTATCCCCTCAAAAATCAACCAAAAGCTTACAGTATGTCCCATTTTCAAATGTCTCCTAATCGATCAAAGATGAATTATGATCCTGTCACATCATCACATATGGCTCACATTTCTTTCATGTGGGATCAGGGATGTAGAAACATCTAAAAATGGGAGGACACGTTAAAAAAGGTGTTTGCTCTTGTAAGTTGTTGTTTGTTCCAGTACTTGCACAAAAACACCTCTTCAATTACTATTTATGATTGCCTCTAGTCAGCGGTGGATCAAGCAGCAGTGCTTCAAATTCCCATTCGCTCATCCACAGCATTCCAGTAAAATTACAAAACAATGTGCAATCAAATGCACTCGTTCCTGATATACATGCACTGACAAACAGCTGCAATTTGAATTAGATTGTTAGAAAATGTTCTGTGACAAGTTTCAAAACCTGCACCCTCTGATACGCCATACAAAACAGCCAATCTGTGCTAGATCAACAAATCGTGAGATCTGATAAAGCCTTGATCATACATGACAGCCATGTGAATATCTCAAGGTGTTTATACTTGTCCTAGTACAAGAACCTGTGTTTGTTTTAGTGAAATCATCGTCAAATCAGTGTATCGTTGGGATGTTCTCATTCAGTGCTTTTAACGTTATTGTATTTGGCCTCAGATGTTAGGGTTAGGGTTAACCTAACCATAGTTTACAGCAACGCACGACGTCTCTTCTGACAGGTGCAGCTCTCGCTCACACTGATGGCTCAAGTATAAACCAGGCTTCATGCTGAAATCCTATGATTGTTCCTGTGCTGTACAAATAACAGTTTACGTGCTCTCTCTGCAGTTTTTGTCACTATAGCGAACACGTCTCCTGTCAGCGCTGGAGCTGCGGCCGCGTCCTCGTTCCCTCTGACCCGCGCGTCTTCAGCGTCCAGATGCAGTCAGGTTCAGGGAACGACCCGCTGCACCTGTGAGCCTGGATTCACCATCTCCAGCCACGACAGCAGCATCTGCACAGGTACGATCACTGCAACCACAACACAGCTGAACAGATGCGGCTCCAGCTCCAAACTCTACTCTGGAAGCCGCCAGTGCAGCAGGTGATGTATTCCACGGCTTCTCTCCACACTTTATTCTTCACCAGCTTGTGATGTTAGGCGACTGGCAATGCTGCTCTTTTCAGTAGTGACAGACATGCTCCTCTTTCGTCCAATGATGTGTTTGTTTCAGTCAGCTCATTTCTGTGTTTTTCCTAGACATTGACGAGTGTAAACTGTTCCACGATGGGCAGGCCGGCCGTCTGTGTTTGCACGCGTGTGTTAACACCGCTGGCGGGTACCGATGCAGCTGCCCTGCTGGTTACAGCGTGACCCGTGACGGCCGGAACTGTAAAGGTAATTGATTAATAGCAAAACATGCACTTCAGAAATAAAGCGTTCCAGATTTCGTTCTGACCCGGTTCTACACCCTTCTGCTTTTCCTCTCAGATATCGATGAGTGCAGCAGCAGGCAGAACAACTGCACGCGCGAGCAGCTCTGCATCAACACCTACGGAGGCTTTCAGTGCGTGACAGTGGAGTGTCCGCAGATACGGAACGCCAGCTACGCCAAAACCTCTCCAGTGTAAGTTACGAAGCATCTTTATTTAAAACAAAAGGGAACATGTGAGAAGCAGGTTTTGTCTGCGCAGGCGCTGTGAGAGGAACCCGTGTCCCGTGGACAGCAGGACCTGCTCTCAGGCGCCAAACTCAGTGTCCTTCCACTACATGTCTGTGGTGTCCAAGCTCTCCGCTCCGCGCGTCATGTTCCGCGTGTCGGCCGTCAGAATGATAGGAGACGCGCTGCGCTTTGCATTACTGGGCGGCCGCGGCCGGCGGCACTTCAGCGTGCAGCGCTCCGATCGTCAGACGGGTGAACTGCTGCTGACTAGTCCTGTCCAGGGTCCCGCCACGCTGGACGCAGAGCTGGAGATGAGTGAACTGGAGAGGAGAGAACTGCTGGGACGTTACATCACCAAGATTACCATCTTTGTCTCACCATATGAGTTTTAGAGTTAAATTAGAGAGGTTAAAGACAGGGTAGGTGATCTGGTTCAAAAACAAGTTTTGTTATGCTGGTTGAAAGTCTCTTTTCATCCCGACAGCAATCACTAAGTTAAGTGCTTTTGGTTTGCATCCCTCTGTGCAGCCTGATCAGACGTGATCCGTCATCAGCGCAGCAAGAATGGAAGCCGTTATGAGCGTAATATTCTGCAGTTTGTACTGTAATGTTTTCTCACTGGTGAATGAGACATGAGCCTCTCATGTGTCGCTGCCTGTGCGCGGTCATGTGTTTCGGAGGAGGCGTGGCTTTGGAGAGTGGTTTGCAGGGAGGGTGCGATCTTATGCTGTCAAAGCTAGCTTGCTATTGCCTTACCCTACCTTTATTATTACCTTCAGAAGAAATCTGGCTAGTTAGTTTGTGCATTTTTATATATATTGTGTAACACACATTGAAACCGAGCATGTGAGTAGAGTGACAGTTTCTCAGCGTTGTTATCAGCGCCACTCTGGGTTTCTCTTACTCTAGAAAACTGCTTGACCAATCAAACCAGAGGATCAGAACCAGCAACAGTCACTGGTACAGTCATAACTGTTACTTTGCTTAAAGCCAAACATGTGTATGTAGTAATAATGCATATAGATGTCAATATTAGGGACTGTAATCATCTGTTGTAGTCTGTATTTATTTTAAGCTGGGTCAAATAAATATCTACCTACTGATGTACTTTTTTTGAATCTAAAGTTTGATTGATCCTCTGAATTATTTTGTGCTGTACTCAGATCCTCGTTAAGATGCTTCTCATTAACACCAGAGACACTGAGGGTGTGTTAAAGTCATGTCTGTGGCGACTCCTCGCAGGCTTTTCACGGCTCTTCAGCAAACACACACACCATGAGCGGCTGTTTTGGAGATCTCAACTTTTAGGTTTCCCTGTACCTTTAACACAGGGCCGTTCCTGTTGAGCAGCTTAAATATGCAGACTAATAATCAAATGTCTGGCTTGTGAAAGTCTACTATTAAATACAATATATTTTAAGCTAGTGCATATGAATAATACTTATGTGAAAAAATAGTGACACAACAAATACATAAAGACTATAAATCCAAATGAGTCAAACCATGATTACATATTTTATTTATGAAAATTAAACATTTGTTCAATATATGATATAAATACAAAGACAAGATGGCCAGAAAGATCATATTTACTGTATAATAGGCCTGTTATCTTTGTCTGACATTTAAAAAAAAACAACAGATACAAGAAAAGCATAAGGTGCACATCTGATCTCTCCAGCTCTGAATCACATGATAATCAGATCTCCACCAACAGATCATGTGTTCTACGATTCTCTACACAACACTGCTACAACCAGCGCCTAACAAACTATTCAGTGACAGAGAGACACACACACACAGACGAGACACACACACACACACAGAGAGAGACACGCACAGACAAGAGACACACACACACACACACACAGAGAGAGACAGACACACACACACACACACAGAGAGAGAGAGACACACAGAGACGACACACACACACACACAGATGACACACACACACACAGATGACACACACAGTATAATAGGCCTGTTATCTTTGTCTGACATTTAAAAAAAAACAACAGATACAAGAAAAGCATAAGGTGCACATCTGATCTCTCCAGCTCTGAATCACATGATAATCAGATCTCCACCAACAGATCATGTGTTCTACGATTCTCTACACAACACTGCTACAACCAGCGCCTAACAAACTATTCAGTGACAGAGAGACACACACACACAGACGAGACACACACACACACACACACAGAGAGAGAGACACACAGAGACGACACACACACACAGAGACACACGCACAGACAAGAGAGACACACACACACACACACACACACAGAGAGAGAGACACACACACACAGAGAGAGACACAGAGAGAGAGACACACACACACAGAGAGAGAGAGAGAGAGAGACACACACACACAGAGAGAGAGAGAGAGAGACACACAGAGAGAGAGAGAGAGACACACACACACGACAAAGTAAAATCAAGAGAGGAGCAGTTCAATGCTTTAGTACTTTAAGTCATTATGGCTGGATAAACATTAGTGATTTACTTGTATTGTATGCAATGCTTTAATCTTATTTCACCTCAAAGTCAAAAGAAAGAAACCAGAAATTATATTTTGTATAAAAAGTGTTCTGAACATGTTTTTATGAAATTCCCCTTGTTACGATTGTTTGAGTGGCGTTTTGTGCCTCTTTCGAACACACCACTGATCCTTACTGTGCAAAGCTGCTTCTCGTTTAAACATATACGACGTGCAATTCTTTGTGCATTTAAATATGATCCGACTGTAAGCTTTTTAAGATAAAACCACAGATGTAAATAATATGCAGTCCAAACACTGAACATCTCAACACCAGATCCACAAGCAACAGATCACGTGATTCAGAAGATAGAGGAACAGAACGCTGACTGATCAGACGACACTATAAACACAGCCGCTACTAGAGATGCATGAACATAAAGAATCCAGTTTCATGTACTTCACACTGCAAATGCAAGGCACTTCATTAAAGCGTCGCTCCAGGATCTCTGTTCAGTCATTTCTCATTAATGTCTCACATAATTTGCACGTCCCTCAATGCCTCCTCATTTAGTATCCCAGTTTCATTACAAAATAGTGTGGCAGAGAGACAGGCATGCTTTCAAATACTTCTCCAGTCCTCTCCTATTAAACTCCAACACTTCAAACAGACATTGATTGTCTAGTGTCTGACATCCATATAAATATACATCTCTTCATTTTAAACCATGTGACGCTTGACAATGATGAGCAGAACAGGGACTTATTCAAGAAGACGTGACCGGATTATCAGCAGAGCAATAGGAACAAACACAGAGAAAGACTTTCTTTCTAAAGTCAATTATGCTTTCAACTGTAATTCTAAATCCAAACTAATTCCACTTTAAAACATCTGTTCAGCATACAGGACCTTCGTGACACACCATTACACTTCAACAGCAGCCCAAAACACACACGTATACGGAGCGCTAACCACACATAATGAGCGACTGACACAAAAACGATTGGGTGTGTGAGGGACTTCAGGAAGTGCTGCGGCTCTTCTTCACTTGCTCTGGAAGTTGCTGAGCTCCATGTCGTCCTTGCGCCGCTTCTGTTGAGCGAAGAGTGAGCTGAAGGGGTAGAGCTTGGCTTTGGCAGGGAACCTCTGTCCAGCGATGTCCACCTCATAGTCTCCGCGGTTGATGAAGTCGGCAGTGACCGTGGCCGGAGAGCCGTCTGTGTTTGTGGGGCTCAGGAAGCCCAGACAGACGTGGCGCTGGAGCGTGTAGCTGTAGGCGCTGCTGGTGGTGACCCCGATCAGCTCACCGTTACGGTAGATGGGCTCGCCCCACCAGGGCCAGACGTCCAGCTCTGTGTCGTGATCCTCCAGAACCAGCATCACGAAGCGCCGCGAGACTCCCTCGACCCGCTGCCGCAGCAGAGCGTCCCGGCCCAGAAAATCTGTGTCCTACGAGAGTGAGAGATCATGGATCAGAGACGAGACCCTGAGCCTGCAGGACAGAGAACACAAACACAAACACCGCGCCATCACCCGGCCACTTCAGTCATCTGATGCGAGTCTCTGACAGCGTTGTGAAGCACCACAGAACGGAGAACAGACACAATCATAGAAAGGTGAACGCTATAATAGTCCACTACGTTTGAAGTTGACGATATAGTATATTTTTACTATAATGTACATTCAGACACAGTTACCCTTCATTTAAAAAGCGTCTTGCTGACTGACAGCTGCATATGTGAGTGAATGCTGGGTGTGATGCCTGGATTATACTGGAGTGCGTGTTCATTTTATTACAGGTTTCTATATGTAAACAGGCCAAAAGTATGATCAGTTCTTGCGGTGTAAAACCTTTAATGATCAACTGAGATTTCCTGTTTTAGTTTTTCACAAGACTGTAGGTGTTTGCTGGGACATTGCTATGGAGGTCGATGAAGCGTTCTGAGAGCTCGTTCTCTTCTTCTTATGTGGTTGTTAGAGCATTCTGGGTCAGAAGAGATGAAGAAACTGACCTTGTCAAACTTGACCCTGAACTCCCGTCCGCACTCCAGCGGTGTGGTGAACGAGTCCAGATCCTGCCCCCAAAACGCAAAGAACTTCTCAATCCGCAGACTGCGCAGAGCGTAGTATCCCGCGTTCCTGATGCCGTACTTCTGCCCGACTGACATCACTTCATTATACACATGCAGTGCATACTGAGAGAAGGAGAGCAACATCTCACTGATCGGATTACAGTCCAGTACAGAAATAAGGCCCGTTCACACACATCTGATTGGCCATGACATGATCTCTCTGTTTCCTCAGCATCTTGAAATCCTTGCATTTTTATTTATTTAAAAGTAGTTTAACATCTAATGGGAACGGCCCCTTATAGCATCTCTATTTTTATACAATAAATGTATTTTAGTCATATTTTGTCTAGTGAGTGTGGTTTAATGATGTTGTCTTGTTGTACCTCTATAGGGATATACAGCATGAATCCCGGCTCTCCGGTGTGTGTCATACTCATGACTCTGATGCCGTTAGCGTAGCCCACACTCATTTCCTGCAAAACACAGCACAGTTAGTCTCCATGTGAGCTCCAGTTATAAACCATAAGCACTGAGTGTGTGATTAATAATTGAGCTTTAATGCAACGATGTTCAGCGCTGCAGCAGATCTGATCGTCTAGCAGACGTGTTGGTCTCACCTTACAGAAGAGAGACGGGAAGTGTTCTGGAGTCATGGACACATACGAGAGTTCGGACAGCACGTCCATGGCACGAGGACCAATCAGATTCAGAGCTGAGGAAAACACATCAGAGATTATTGGCACCTCCTTCATCAGTGTGTGCTGTGAAGCCCTTTATTCACTCACTCACTCACTCTCTGGTTCACTTATAAGGCTAGATCCTGTTTTACTCTCTTTTGCTATTTTACTCTAACGAGTAACAGTGCTTTGCCGCTGGCTTGTTGTTGGGTCTACTGTAGTTCTGATCTACTCCGTCCTGTTGTTCATGATTTGCGTGATACACAGAGTATGTGAGCTGGTAGAGATGAACGGATCTCACCCGTGTACTTCCAGCTGACGTCCTCCAGGTGGAGCTGTGGGTCGCTGGGCATGTGTTTCTTAATCCAGGACCAGCAGTGAACTTGTTGATCGGTGGGTGAAATGATGAAGAAACTGGAGACGAGAGAACCGGAGGATATCAATCATAATGAACTGATTCTAAGAATTGCATTATCAGAAACAAGCAGTATTTTCCTTTAGTTTTGCTGGGTTTTGTTATATTGAACAGTGTTCTGACTCCTAAACATTTAATAAAGTTGCTGACTGCCAGACTGAACTTTCTCTTTCTGATGCACAAATGGATCTGCTGTGCTGTTGATTTGGGTTGTGCCGTTCTCTGGTTTTGGGTAAACAGAGTTTCTGCAATATAGTATAATATAAATCTACTGTACTCTAATGCATAAGTCTGCAGGAGTTTGCACCTGTTTTTGCTGAGGCGCACGACGCTGCAGTCGTTCTCGTAGCCTCCTCTCTGGTTCAGCATGCCTGTGTGGACGATGTGACCGACAGGAACGTCCAGATCATTAGCACACAATCTCTGCAGCAGCTGCAGGGCCTGATCACCCGCAGACTGAAACACACAGGACCTCTGTTAGCTCAAAGACACCACTCACAGAAGTGCTCATAATCAAGAGAATCACGACTCACTGTGAGCTCAAACTTGGTGAAGGAGGACATGTCGATGACGCACACCGCCTCCTTACAGCACTTCACCTCCGCGCCCACGATATCAAACCAGTCGGGCTTGTAGAAGGTCTTACTCTGATCCAGAGCCAGTAAATCTGTGCAGATGAAGACAGAGAAATGCCTCAAACACAGTTACACTGGTGCATTATGGGACATGCCCCGTTTAAATATTGGACTTTTGTTTTCATTTTTTTAAATGGTAAAGCGTGCTGATCATCTGCTAGAGACCATACTGATCTGTTAAATGTTGTACACTGCTAGTTAAAAAGTTTGGACACAAACTTGGTTCTCAAAAACCTTTCGATTTGAAAACATCTGCTGAAATTCGTTTTGTGAGCCTTTATATCACTTTCTTTATAAAACTAACATTTTGTAAGGAAAAGGAACAGCATCTGTGAGTAGGACTGCGTCCGTAGATGAGGTTATATATTTCCAGATACTGAAGCCTGAATGGAATCACAGAAACTCATTTGCTGATGTTGCTCAGTAGACGCTTGTAAAAAGACGTTTCTGCACAGATTACTGCAAACACAGCAGTGACACTATGATGTGTGTCTGAGCACGGATTTCATCGGTTCACATGACACTGACGCTATGAGAACGCTATCATCGGTCTAACAAGCAAACAGCGGCTCACCATGAGCTCTATATGAACATTAACAAGCATGGCACAAAACCCAAACACAATGGATTTATTGATGAGGCCTGAAGCCTTTTACAGTGAGATTTAGGAAGCAAAGTGAACCGATGACGGTGCTGCTGTCCTGTTGTACATCAGGAGGCAGAGAGCAGCTCTACTGAAGGCTGTTAGAGGTTCAATGTTTAATACCTTCAGTAGTTCATCCACCGCAGCTGAATGCTCTCTGTCCACTCGAGGGCAGCACTAAGTCCTCTGCATTATTATGTCCTTACTAACACGTGTCAGTTCTGTTGCGGTCTCTGCAGGGTCAGAGAGCTCTGGGATTTCATCAGAAATATCTACATTTGTGTTCTGAAGATGAGCGAAGGTCTTACGGGTTTGGAGCGACATGAGGGCGAGTAATTAAATGACAGAACTTTCATTTTTGGGTGAACTATCCCCTTTAATATTAAATATTTTTGCCATATTACAGAGGGTTCAATGTAAGAGAGCATCTAAAGTTTTTTTCTGGTAAATACATAACTCATATTTCCCTTTTCCCATCTGATATGAGCAATAATCACAAGTATGTGTGTCGAAACATTTGCCTGGCTTTGTAAGATCAAACTCATCAGTCTGTGCTGACACTGACAGAAACAGTCAGAACTGAAATGAACACATTATGATCAGTGTGGTTTCTCACCTTTCCCGGCTGGAATGAAGTATTTGGCTCGCTCGAAGCCGTGTTTCTCCATCCAGCGCGCTCCCTGCATGTCCAAGCGGTCGTACAGCGGACTCGTGCGCAGCTGCCGGCCCGTCTGGAAGTCCCAGCGAGGAACCTTCAGCTCGTACAGCAGTGCTGACCCATTCACACACAACAAGCATCACAACAACAGTCAACAAATCAATCCTGACGCCTAGAGAAATGTGTCATGAGCCCATCTGAGCTCCAGTGATCAGTTCAGGCCGCTCCGCTAAAGTCTTCAGGAAAAGCCTTTACTTACTGCCGCTAGTGGTGCAGAAATTACCCACTTCTTTAAATAAATATGCACTAAGGTGAAGATTAGGGTTAGTGTTGGCTTTTATGCAGGGAGGGTTAGAGCGTTATTGTCTAATAGAAGTGTTTTGGAAAGCTGTTTGATCGGCTCAACAGTCAGCAACAACAGCACAAATCATGAAAGAACTGTACTTTTGGCCATCAACCCTGACTATAGATAAATATAACTTAAAAATATACTGCATCTGAAGCTATATTTAGTTGAAAATCAATTGACTATTATGTATTATATTATGTATTACCTAATGTATTATATTCACATTATATGCATTTTCTAATTTGTCATTTTGCTCTGGATAAACGCGTGCTAATGTTTGGCGAGGCGTTGCTTTGATCGCGTCCAGCTCTTCTCTCGTATGGTCTTCATTCTGAGATGAATCTCTGTCTGTAACAGTGCTGATACTCACGCATGACTTCCATCACGCGATGGCGCAGGAACGTGCGGCTGCTCTGTAGATTACCGAAGCGCTTGATGTCCAGAGGCCAGACGCTGGCACTGGGGTATCCGTACGTGATCCACTCCGCCAAATATCTGCCGAAAAAACAGCTATTATGGACTAATCAAACACAAAGCTGCAGAAACCTCCAGCCGTGCTGCTTTCTTACTTCCCAGCTCCGCCAGCGAACGAGAGGCCTGACGAGTTCATGCCCGCCAGCACAAAGTAGCCATATATGCCCGGGGTCTCTCCCATCAGGCAGCGCATGTCCGGAGTGAAGGATTCTGGGCAGTTGACCAGCTGCTGGATCTCACAGGACTCCAGACCGGGCATCCGGCGCAGCAGAGCGCTCAACATGGGCTCTGGACGGAGCAGAACAAACACACACTTTCATGATTAAAAGCCCAGCAGCAGCCACGGTCAGTCCTCCAGAGAGCGGCCGGCTGTATGCTTTTCTGTTCAAACACAGTGAGTATTAGGTAGCGAACGCATTCACCAGAGATCAGAATCCATTAACACACGTTTAACGATCTAATCTGTGGATCACCAAGTGTTTGTGAATCCAGAGTTTTCAGGAAGGTCCATTTTACACATAAATTACTCAGATTTCACTTATATAAATTACTTATGTTTTGTGCATAAGGCCCACTGTGTGTTTTGAATAAATTGGCTGGTAATAAATCTGACAGGATGGTAATTTTTCATCTATCGGGTACTTTTGCTGGTAGTTTCTAAAGTTAATTTCAGACCCTGCATCAGACTGTGATCTTATTCCTCCTCGTGTAACTCGTTTGCTAAATAACAGGGTGACAAACCAATCGGATTTGTGGGTCAAAACAGAAGTAAAACAGTCTGACAGAACAAACATTCACAGCCTTTTCAAACGAGCTGACAATCACACGGCCTGTCCTCTCTGCGGCTAAAATTAGCAACAGCTTACATGAACTAAAATTAACATGAACAGCAATTTACAAACATCATGCTTTTATTATACCAGAGTTACAAGTGAAGTAAAGTAAAACAATGAGTAAAACATGTTGAAGAATTCAAGGAGAAGACAGAGCCAGAAAGAGAGAGAGGGAGAGGAGAAACAAATGCAGAGTAAAGGTCGATGAATGAGCTGGAAATATCTGAGTCTGCCCTTCATGGAAACACAGCAGATCACATACTGCACACACACACACTCTCTCTCTCACACACACACACACACACACACTCTCTCTCTCTCTCACACACACACACACACACACACTCTCTCTCTCTCTC
>NW_015505450.1:109863-111950 GCF_001515645.1 Sinocyclocheilus grahami | reverse complement strand
CACACACACACACACTCTCTCTCACTCTCTCTCTCACACACACTCACACGACAGCACTGATAGAGCAGTACATCAGATGGATTCATCCAACAAACAGAAAACCATGATGAAAACTGAAAATTCTAAGAAGAATGGACAGAAAATCCACTATTCCTCGTTCTCACTGCTTGTGTGTTAAAGGACAGCAGCAATGAATTTTATGAAATTCTTCAATCAGAGAACAGAGATTATCAGAGAGAATATTGGAAGTACGCATCCACTTTCCCTCCTCCACAGATCTCAGTATGTCATATTCACACTTGCGGTGTTTTCTGACTGCTCTTCAGCGCACTAACTGTATGCACTGCTGTTCTCGTACATGTATGATAGTGTGATCGGGGCTTCAGCTCACCGAAATGATCCCAGTCTTCCTGCATGTTCTGAATCTCCAGCTGGTTGCGTCCCTCAGTGAAGATGGGTTTAGGGTTCTTCTCAAAGCCGCCTGACAGGATCCCTCCATGCCAGGCCCGAGTGTAGATCCGCCCATCCATGTCTATCAGCACTGCACACACACACAGTATCAGTGTGGATCCGTGCTTTGTCTTACAGTGACAGCACTTTCTTAATGTTAATCAAACAACAAAAGACAAGGAAATCACTCAATGTTTAACTTGTTTCATCTTAAGAACAAAATGAACAAAATATTTTAACTTGCAAAGTGATGAAATCAAATAAACATTAGGCTTTCACATGATTTTGATGTGTTTGATTCTGCCTGTCATCAGCCGAAGCCTGATGTGATGATATGAGATGCTGTGTGATGCGTCACCTGGGCTGTCGTTCTGAACCGGCTCAGATAACGGTTTGGTGAGCAGGTAGAAATGTTCACAGCCGTGTAAGGGAACAGACACTTTGACCTCGCCGCTCTGACCGAGCTCATACGCCCACTGAAACACACACCACAGACCCAGCTGTCATAATACTACAATACTGTGAAATAAAACTAGCAAGGCTAAATAATAGATATAATGAAAACAGAGCTGCATGCCATTTGAACCCTGGACCTTCAGACTGACCTGTCCAGCGCAGTTGACGAAGTATTCGCACTCGATGGACCCGCGGTCGGTCTCTACAGCCGTGACGTGGCCCTTCTTCACCACCACATGATTAACACTGGTGTGTTCATAGATCTGCACTCCTGACGTGTGAGAAAACAATGAAACAACCCGGGCAATGAGCATCAGAGGAACCGAGCCTGTATTCTGTGTGCAGTCGTACCGTGAGCGGCCGAAGCCACCGCGAGCGCGTGATTAACGTCCGGCGGGGAAACCACACTGTCTCCGGGCAGATGAAGAGCTCCGACCAGATCGTGAATATTCACCAGCGGGTGCAGCCTCGCCACATCTTTGGGTTTGATGACGTTACAGCTGACGCCCAGAACCCTGCAGAACTTACACTTTAATAAAATCATCCATAAACAGACGGCTGTTTTGAAAGCAGTTTTTAGCTCATTTGTTAAGCAGCACAATAGCTATAGATGTTCATTTGAGGTTATTATTCCAGTTATTCGTCACATTATGTTCTGTTTCCTTCTGCCAGAGAATTGCGGGCGAGTAAAGGTAAACGTGGCCGCAGCTGAAGACTTCAATTATTTAGTCTTTCAGAAGTTTCAGGAAGACTCTGGCAAACAGACAATCTGAATCTAATGAACAAGAACCGCAAGACACAGAACACGCGTCATGATTTCTTCTTCTTCACTGCAGTATGACACGTGACACATCTTTATGAGATTCTCTCATTAGAAACTGCTAGTATTGTAGGAGAAACTAGTTAAACTACCCGAGTTGGATCATGACTTGAATTGAATCTGTTGTTGTCTTGTGTGAAGCAGTCAAACCTCAGACACAAACTACAATCCGAGCCATGCTGTCCTGCAAAAGGCCACCCAGAAATCAACGATCACTGACTGTGTTTGTGCTCCGGAGCGGTTTGGATGGACGTGAGAGTACAGTGAGAGTGAGAGTACAGTGAGAGTACAGTGAGAGTGAGAGTACAGTGAGAGTGAGTACAGTGAGAGTGAGTACAGTGAGAGTGAGAGTACAGTGAGA
>NW_015505450.1:90382-104605 GCF_001515645.1 Sinocyclocheilus grahami | reverse complement strand
GAGTACAGTGAGAGTACAGTGAGAGTGAGAGTACAGTGAGAGTAAACGTTGACAGCATGAAGCTACTGCTTTATTGATTGTGCTGTGAACACATACAGAGATCAGAATGAGAAGGAGAGAGTGGCTCACTTTAGTCTGGACGCCAGACGCTTCAGAGACAGGAGCCGGTCCTGATTCTGAGCCAAGCACAGAGAGCCGGTCCGAACAAAACCTGCAACACAGACCATTACCTTATTAAATTAAGCACACGCTGTCTTTGATAATCAGCGCTCTGCTGTGGAGTGATGGTGATTTCTCACCTGTTTTAACACTCGTCTCCTCTTCCAAACGCTCGTAGAGTGCGATCGAATAATCTGCCATCTTACTCTCAACAGAGAGAGGTTTGGCAACGCTTACTATTCCCGCGCAAAACCGAGTTGTGCCGGCTCCAAGTCTACAAAAGACACAAACAAACAGGTGAATCCCACTGAAGCAGAGCTTTACACGGACTCAGATATTACAGATGAGAGGAATGTGATGTGAATCTCAGAGAGATGTGTCACCTGCCCTGCTCCAGCAGCACGATCTCCGTCCAGCCCAGCTTGGCCAGATGATACGCCACCGACGTGCCCACGATGCCTCCTCCACAGATCACCACACGGGCGCGAGCAGGCAGAGCCGCGGACACAGAGTCTGTGCTTAAGAACCGCACCGATCCGTGCAGACGAGCAGCACGGGCCCTGGGGCCACAGAGCCAGCGGGGCAGAAGAACCGGGGCCAGAGCCCGGATACTGCAGACACCGCCGCGCATGACTGCGCCGCTGCTGAAACCAGCACAAACCCTGAGATATAACACACACAACACACACACACACACACACTGAAATAACACACACAACACTAAACAACGCACACACTGAAATCACTCGGCTCTCGGATCTTCTCTTTCTTGCCATGTCAGCATCTATGGCTATTTTCATTAGGGCTGGGTAAAAAAATATAGATATCTCGATATTAATCGATTCTCATTTTTATGGAACGATATCGATTCTTAAATCCCAAGAATCGATTAGTCTAGCCTGTTTCAGTTAATGGACGGAACACTGAAGGGCACTTCCCACCCAATAAATCGCAATAAGCATTGTGCTTCTCAGATTTCAAATTCCGTCCATTGTATTGCAGTATTGAAACAATAAACGCTGTTTTGGCGCAGTTTAATGTGGAGTGACAGATCGCTGTAGCGCCTCAGATCAACAGACGTGAACTGATCATCTCCTCCACATTAATACCAGCTTCTGCACAAAATAAACATGACTAAACATCCGAAGGCAAGTTAAAATAAAGAATACAACTTTACAATCCATATTCTGTCTCATGTAATCTCTCAATCAGTGTTTCCTCCGGCTTATATATATAACGGCTTCTAAACAATGTCAGTAACGCCACATGTACCGCAGAAAAACCATATCCGGTGACCATAAACTCATTAATCAGATAGAAAAATAAACTGTAGAGAGGGGCATTTTGCTTAATATATGCACCATATAACATATTCATTATCATTTTTACTGTTCTTCAATGTTTAATTTATGTTTGAATAAATCCATAGTAACTCCATAAATCTGAAGTAGGAATATTATTGTAAAAACTGTTATGTATATTTTACAGCATTAGTTGGCATGTACTGTACCTGATATATATCCAAAACAATCGATACTGAAATTTGTGTCAAAACCCAGCCCTAATTTTCATGGCGAAATCCAATATAATAGTAAAATAAAAACTATATTTACTCATCCAAGATGTCTGTATATTACTCTCTTTCTACAGGCAAAAAGAAATGAATGTTTTGAAGGAAAACCTTTCAGGATTTTTCTCCATCTAATGCAAGTGAATGGGGCTCACCGTCCAGCATTATTATTTAGGCGGGTTTAAAGTAATCCAACATGCCCCTAACAGAGGAATGAGGGTCTTCTCTAGCGAATAGACCAGCCGTTTTCAGAAAAACACAAATGAAACGATACACATGTTAACTGCAGCGGTGCTGGATCTGGTGTAGTCCTCTTGTGATGATGATGATCAGGAGATGCTCTCTTCTGTAACCCTCTCAAGCGAACACCAGCTGTTATCAGGGCTTGTACATCACAGCCACAGGCCGTGTGACCCGAGCACAGCACGCTTTCTGACACCAGCTCCAGCAGCTGTGCTCACGAGCCGCACACTCGCACCAGCACCAGCTCCAGCTCCAGCACCAGCACCAGCTCCAGCTCCAGCTCCAGCACCAGCACCAGCACCAGCACCAGCTCCAGCACCAGCACCAGCACCAGCACCAGCACCAGCACCAGCTCCAGCACCAGCTCCAGCTCCAGCACCAGCACCAGCTCCAGCACCAGCACCAGCTCCAGCACCAGCACCAGCACCAGCTCCAGCTCCAGCACCAGCACCAGCACCAGCTCCAGCTCCAGCTCCAGCACCAGCACCAGCTCCAGCACCAGCTCCAGCACCAGCACCAGCAGCTGTGCTCACGAGCCGCACACTCGCACCAGCACCAGCACCAGCTCCAGCTCCAGCACCAGCACCAGCTCCAGCACCAGCACCAGCTCCAGCACCAGCACCAGCACAAGCCTTGCTGTTACACCGATTTATGATTATTATGTTCTGTTCGTGTGTGAAACTAATACGAGCTCTGACGAATTCATGAACACAACCACACGAGCGACGAGCTATTACTGTCCGATTAATATTAGTATGAACAAGCATGTGTCCGCGGTCGCTGTTTATCGCCTTCTGTGCTCATATCTCGCCGTTTAGTGACATGTAGCCGTTAGCTCGAGGCCTCAGAGGGCATCCGTGACTAAAACACGGCCAAACGCGTTTATTTTCCCCTCGAAACGTCCTGACAGCCACGTGTGTCCTGAGATAAGGTGCTGAACGACTCGTTTAAACGGAACCGGATTCTGCTGAACGCCAAACGGAGGATTTGGAGTCAAACTCAACAGAAGCACCAGCAACACGAGCCGCTCGATGCAGAGCAACACGCGCGCAAACATTAATGCTGAGAGCAGCACGGACACATACCTGCACACAGCTGTTATGAGCGCCAGATCCGATCAGAAATATGGATCTGATGTGTGCTATAAGAGCCCAGAGTGACTTTACTGCAGCCGCAGATCTGCGGAGCCCGAGTCGCTTACTGCGCATGCGCGGAACAACCCGCCGAATGATTGACAGCTACGAGCTTCGCTCACGTTATCACGTCGCGTCAGTTTAATTTTCTTTGAAAGTTCTTCATGTTATCATGCCGACTCGCTAGTGAGGATAAACTAGTCTGTTAGCACCGGATCAGCGCTAGTGAGGATAAACTAGTCTGTTAGCACCGGATCAGCGCTAGTGAGGATAAACTAGTCTGTTAGCACTGGATCAGCACTAGTGAGGATAAACTAGTATGTTAGCACTAGATCAGCACTAGTGAGGAGTGTTGAGTTAGTGGTTCAGTAACCCCGCTCTGCACGTTCTGTGTCTCTTATCGAGCTGCGGATCTGAATCAGGTGTGTAAGTAAAAGAAACACGAATGTGCAGAGCGGTGGGACTGAAAACCACTGAGTTAGAGCGAGACTAGTTAAACCGGTGTGCCGTGTTCATGTCAGTGCTGATGTCTGTCTGCAGGTCACTTCACTTCTGCGGAGGATCTGAACCTGCTGATCGCCAAGAACACGCGTCTGGAGATCTATGTGGTCACTGCGGAGGGTCTGCGGCCGGTCAAAGAGGTCGGCATGTACGGCAAGATCGCGGTCATGGAGCTCTTCAGACCCAAGGTGTGTCCGTCTGTAGTGATGGACTGATGCGTTAACTGCTTAGACTAGTCTTAAAAAGTTTATTTTCTTCAAGAGTGGTCATAACTTTTTTAATTCGGTTACAAAAAGGGCGATTGGTCTAATTTGAATCTCAGAAGGATGACCAATTATCCCTTATCTACTGCTAGTTAGTGAAACTAGTTCTTAAAGGAGTAGTTCACTTCCAGAATAAAATCTCCCGATAATTCACGCTCCCCCATGTCATCCGAGATGTACATGTCTTTCTGTCTTCAGTCAAAGAAATCAAGGTTTCTGAGGAAAAAATTCCAGGATTTTTCTCCATATTGTGATTACATCATGCGTGAAGTCCAGCTAGTGCAAGACCACAGCATCTGTGGTTAAAAACTATATAAATGTTTATTTTTTTTTAGAAAATGAGCAATGGTTTCTCTAGATAAGACTTATTCCTCGGCTGGGATCGTGTAGAGTTCTTTGAAGCTGCACTGATTTGATCTTCAGCCCGTTGGTCCCCATCAAAGTCCGTTATATGGAGAAAAATCCTGGAATGTTTTCCTCAGAAACCTTGATTTCTTTGACTGAAGACAGAAAGACATGTACAATCTCGGATGACATGGGGGAGAGTGAATTATCGGGAGATTTTATTCTGGAAGTGAACTACTCCTTTAAGACCCAGTCTTAAAATAGTGTCTGTGTTTATGCAACTGGCCCCAGATGATCTGCGTCGGTGGAGAACTGAGAATCAGAAGCAGCAGCTCTCTACTCTAAATCTACAACCGGCTGTCTGCAAATATACTATATTAACTCTATTTCATTTCAGTGCTTATGTGAACATCTGATCTGATTTAAAAATTTTTATTGATTTTTAAAATTGATTTAAAATGCTGAATCTTTAAATTGATTTCCATGGCTGTTTCACCATTATAAGAGCTTTTTTCTCTAACTTTGTGTTGCAGAAGCTGCATCTAAAGCAGTGTTTAGATGTTTACACAGACTTGTTAATGCAGTGTAAATGCATTAATGCCACCTTTGAGCTGCAATTACAATTGTAGAAATAATTCTTTTGAGTTTGTTTTTTAAATGATGATTTAAATATGAAGCTAAAACCTCCAGTAGGTGGCGGTGTTCCATCACACAGTAAAAGTGTGCACTATTAATGTGTGTTTTTGTTTGCTTTTTGCAAAGTGAGTGACTTATTGGATATTGTCAGTGTTAAAACAACAATTATGATATATTCATAGATGATGAATATCTGACATCCCTCATATCAGTGCAGAAACACCTAGATGTTTACACAGACTTGTTAATGCAGTGTAAATGCATTAATGCCACCTTTGAGCTGCAATTACAATTGTAGAAATAATTCTTTTGAGTTTGTTTTTTAAATGATGATTTAAATATGAAGCTAAAACCTCCAGTAGGTGGCGGTGTTCCATCACACAGTAAAAGTGTGCACTATTAAAGTGTGTTTTTGTTTGCTTTTTGCAAAGTGAGTGACTTATTGGATATTGTCAGTGTTAAAACAACAATTATGATATATTCATAGATGATGAATATCTGACATCCCTCATATCAGTGCAGAAACACCATTAGAGTCGAGTGTAGGCATAAGCCACTGAGAAACGCGCGTCGATCGATGCTGTTTGTCATGCAGCTCTGTGAGAGCACTTGAATTACTCGTGCAGATTTCTGCAGCATGTCAACACTTGGACGAACAGACTTCTGCATTTGCATAATGTTATTAAAAGCTGTCTGTTTGCTTTATGTGCAGGGTGAGAGCAAAGATCTTCTGTTCATTCTGACCGCTAAATACAACGCCTGTATCCTGGAGTACAAGCAGAACGGAGACAGCATCGACATCATCACCCGCGCTCACGGAAACGTGCAGGTAAGACCGTAACCCACACACCTGTCCAAACACACTGCATCATACGGCCTCGGCCTCGTCTGACCGCTGCGTCTGTGTCAGGATCGGATCGGCCGTCCGTCTGAGACCGGGATCATTGGGATCGTGGATCCAGAGTGTCGTATGATCGGCTTGCGGCTATACGACGGGCTGTTTAAGGTCATTCCTTTGGACCGTGATAACCGCGAGCTCAAAGCTTTCAACATCCGTCTGGAGGAGCTGCAGGTCATAGACGTCCAGTTCCTGTACGGCTGCCAGGCGCCCACCGTCTGCTTCATATATCAGGTATGGATCTTCCTGCGCGATGTGTGTGAGAGCGAGTGTCCCGTCTGCTCATGCAGCTGTGTGTGTCCAGGATCCTCAGGGTCGGCACGTCAAGACATATGAGGTTTCTCTCAGAGAGAAGGAGTTCAACAAAGGACCCTGGAAGCAGGAGAACGTGGAAGCTGAAGCATCGATGGTCATTCCAGGTGAGGTGATGCTTCACAGACGACTTTTCAGATCTGTTGAACACGGGCTGCTCGAGCAGAAACCCACATCATTACAAATACTGTATAATAACTTGCATTCGCAGGGCTCTACAGTGCGACCATTTCAGTTGCATTTGCGACTGAAAACTACTGCGTGCGACTATGAAATAATATTTAGGAGCACCTGTGCGACTGACCCGGTCAGCATATTTGTGTTTGCGCTGAGGGAGCTTCAAAGGTTCTAATATACGTACGTGTTTCTGCAGCGTTGAGTAATGCATCACAGACATATCCTCTCATTATAACAAACACAGTGTTGACGGGGTGTAAATAAGATATTCATTGTGCAGTGTAGAGAGCTTCGTCGATTATAATGGAGTTTTGTCAGATCGGGATGAACTAAGATGAGTGACACAGTTTGCAAATGTGATATTGATTTAAAGCATCTTTTCTGTTATTTAAATCATTTCTATATTCAAAATGTTATATTTAAAACATTAACCTCAACATGAATTTATGAATTTAATTGCGCTCATGCGACCTCTGAACCTCATTAAACGTCTGAAAATACACCTACAAGCCACTTGTGTGTTCTTCTGTGCCAACTCTGTAGCAAAGATTTATTTCTTAAATACTGATTTCATTTGATTGGTAACTTATTCTTATTCTACTTCTTATTCTACTTGTTTTTATTTCTATTGTTTTAATTAGAAATGTTAAAAAGCTTATAAATATATTTTTTTGATTTTTACATAAAAGATGACATACTTTTAATAAAGTTAGAAAAATGCCATTACAAAGGTAAAAACAAAATTCCCTATAAATCACTTTAAGGAGTCAACTATCACCTCGTAATGGGAAGGTTAATTTTTTTTGTCAGAATTTTTGATTACTGATTAGAAGATGCTCCTAAATTTTTGACCGTGCTCCTAAATTATTTAAATTTGAAGCACAAGCGCTCCTAAAAAGAAAAGTATCCGTAGAGCCCTGATTCGGAAATAAGCATTATGCTAAACAGAATTGAGCTAGTTTTATAAATCATGTTGTTGCAGAGTTTCTGAACCATGTAAATGTTCTTCACACGCAGCATCTCTTGAAGCTACCATTGACAGCACGAGTATTTCTTGTAAAAATGCATTTCAACAAACATGTCTGATCATAAAGTAAACGGTGTTTTCTCATTTGTTAATCAACCAGTCAAGCATTAAGTTATAAATGACTGTTTTGCATAGTTTATTTTGTTAAAAAGATTTGTACAGCCCAAACGGATCCAAATACCATTTTAAGGCTCTTACACTTAACTCTGTCATAACAGGTTATGTCTATTACATTTTTATTTAATTGTTTGTTAAATTCATTCTTACAGGCTTTGTTCACCCAAACTTAATTGTTGTCATTCATGTTCATGAAGTTGACTGACTGTTATAGACATGCTGGTTTATGAGTCATTGGTGTGAAATGTTGTGTGTTCACATATATTCAGTCCCAGAGCCGTTTGGAGGAGCTATAATCATCGGACAGGAGTCCATCACTTATCACAACGGAGACAAATACTTAGCCATCGCTCCTCCAACTATCAAGGTGAACACATCTGCTGATGTCCTCCTGTCCGTTTCAAGCTGTCGTTTGTATTCTCATGTACTCCGTGATTAAAGCGTGTTTCAAACATCACAGCAAAGCACCATCGTGTGTCATAACCGCGTGGATCCGAACGGCTCGCGGTACCTGCTGGGAGACATGGAGGGCCGACTCTTCATGCTGCTGCTGGAGAAAGAGGAGCTGATGGACGGAGCTGTGGTGCTCAAAGACCTGCATGTGGAGCTGCTGGGAGAGGTGCGTCAGAGCAGCCCAACCCTGCTACACTACACTGTACTACACTGCACTGCGCTACACTACACTGCAGTACACTGCACTACACTACACTGCACTACATTACTCTGCACTACATTACACTGCACTGCGCTACACTACACTGCAGTACACTACCCTACGCTACACTGCAGTACACTACCCTACGCTACACTGCAGTACACTACCCTACGCTACACTGCAGTACACTACCCTACGCTACACTGCAGTACACTACCCTACGCTACACTGCAGTACACTACCCTACGCTACACTGCAGTACACTACCCTACGCTACACTGCAGTACACTACCCTACGCTACACTGCAGTACACTACCCTACGCTACACTGCAGTACACTACCCTACGCTACACTGCAGTACACTACCCTACGCTACACTGCAGTACACTACCCTACGCTACACTGCAGTACACTACCCTACGCTACACTGCAGTACACTACCCTACGCTACACTGCAGTACACTACACTACGCTACACTGCAGTACACTACGCTACACTGCAGTACACTACGCTACACTGCACTGCACGACACTGCGCTACACTGCAGTACACTACGCTACACTGCACTACACTACACTGCACTACATTACTCTGCACTACATTACACTGCCCTGCTCTACGCTACACTGCACTGCAGTACACTACACTATGCTACACTGCAGTACGCTACGCTACACTGCACTGCAGTACACTACACTATGCTACACTGCAGTACGCTACGCTACACTGCACTGCAGTACACTACACTATGCTACACTGCAGTACGCTACGCTACACTGCACTGCAGTACACTAGACTACGCTACACTGCAGTACACTAGACTACACTACACTGCACTGCAGTACACTACACTACACTGCAGGCCGATAGTGGACATGTGTGTGGTGGACCTGGAGAGACAAGGACAGGGTCAGGTGAGGGACGTCTGTGCATCACTGCGGTCCTGAAGAGCCCTGATCCAGATTCAGTGTGTGTCATCAGTTGCTGTGTGTGTTCCTGCAGCTGGTGACGTGCTCCGGAGCGTTTAAGGAAGGCTCTCTGAGGATAATTCGGAATGGTATTGGGATCCATGAGCACGCCAGCATCGACCTGCCCGGCATCAAAGGTGTGGTTAAGTGCTCTTCATGTTAATCACTAGCCGCTTACATGCTGTGAATGCACAGTATATTTGTGCTCATTTCCTTTTCCTGCTGTACTGTACTGCTGATGCTTCAGCCGTGTAAATTGTTAAATTAAGGAACACTCATTTCTTTAAAAATATAGAACAGCATAGCAGTTATTAGCATCATCCAAAATGTCTGTGAGTTTTATGTATTATTGGGACTTTTAATTTAGTTAATCCAGTGCAATAAAAAAATTCATCTAATTTAAAACCTCATTGCATCGCTTTTCACCTTCAGTAATCCATTTCATCACACCCGCTGTCAGACGCCTGATGAGAGCTTACTGTCAGATCAAATTCACAGATTGATCGCCAGTTAATGACTGTCATTTTTTTTGCCCTTTTGAGTGTTTTGCCGTCTTAGGTGGAGCCGATGCACAGCTGACTGATAATGATTTTTGTCATGTAACTTTGTACTATTCAGCTTGGCTTCTCTGTCACAAATATCAGAATAAATGAGTGGTTCTGCCACTGCCGGTTGCAGCTGATTTACGGCATACATATGCGTTTGACAAAAGTCAATATTGCTTCCTTTCTTTCTTTTATAGGCAGGGTTCTGACACAAACTTACGCTGATATTGTGTGTGTGTTTGTCAGGTCTGTGGCCTCTCCGCTCAGAGTCGAGCAGAGACACTGATGACATGCTGGTTCTGTCTTTTGTGGGTCAGACCAGGTGAGAAGAGCATTTAGTTTACTTCAGACTAGAGCTGACATATACCTCACTTACTCATTCCTGCCATCTGTGTCTCTGTCTCTCTCTCTCTCTCTCTCTGTGTGTGTGTGTGTAGGGTGCTGATGCTGAGTGGAGAGGAGGTGGAGGAGACGGAGCTGCCGGGGTTTGTGGATAATCAGCAGACGTTCTTCTGTGGGAATGTAGTGCATCAGCAGCTCATACAGGTGCGCATACACACACCTGAGCTGTACTTCACTGTGGTCATGTCAAAATGCCTGTGATCACGCGTGTTTGTGTTCAGATCACGTCGGTGTCTGTGAGGCTGGTCACGCAGGACAGCAAGGCTCTGGTGAGCGAGTGGAAGGAGCCTCAGGGCAGGAACATCAGTGTGGCGTCCTGCAACAGCTCTCAGGTGGTTCTGGCTGTGGGTCGAGTGCTGTATTACCTTCAGATACTCACAGGAGAACTCAAACAGATCAGGTACTCACACTAACACACTAACACACACTCACACTCACACAGACACTCTCTCACACTCACACAGACACTCTCTCACACTCACACTCACACACACTCACACACTCACACACACTCTCTCACACACACACACACTCACACACACACTTGAACAAATGGATTCTGTGAATGATTCAGTGACTCTAGTACAGACGGTCATTTGTCGCTCCCTACTGGTCTAATGATGCTAAATCCCCAGCACTGACGCATAGACTCACAGTGAAACAGTCCTTATAGATCAGCACTTCTGTAATGCTGCTCGAACAATCAAACGAGGACCAGAACTCATTGTGTGATATAAACCCGAAGTGTCAGTGCCAGAGTTTTCATCAGGGTTGGAGCTAAATAGCCGTGTGTGTGTGTGATGAGTGTGTGAGAGGGTGTGTGATGGGTGTGTGTGTGTGTGTGTGTGTGCGCTGTAGTGAGTGTGAGTGTGTGTGTGTGTACCGTGATATGACTGATGACGGTGGTGTTTGATGTGTGCAGCTCTACAGAGATGGAGCATGAGGTGGCGTGTCTGGACATCACTCCTCTGGGTGAGAGCGTGGGAGAATCCAGCATCTGTGCTGTGGGACTCTGGACCGACATCTCAGCTCGCATGCTGAAGTTACCCTGCTTCAGCCCGCTGCACAAAGAAATGCTGGGCGGAGGTGAGACACACACACACACAGACACTCGTGTTCATGACACTAGAACAGTGGTTCTCAACCTTTTTTTTCCACCGGGTCGCACTATGGTCCAAGTGCAAGTCTCGTGGGCCGCACACATATAATTTACATATTAGCCCGTCAGCAATACAAACCAACCTGATTTATAATATTATATCCTAAATATTATGATATTTAATCGATTACATTCATTATATAATATTCAACCTTTTTTTCCACCGGGCTGCACTATGGTCCAAGTCCACTGGCAGACGAGCCACGAGTGCTTTTTTATATGTTCTACATTTCATGTATTTATGTAACACGTATTCTACATTAAAAAATTTATTTAGAATGAACAATAACTGCTGTACACAGAGTAAAAATAAAAATAAAATAAAAACCTACCTAATGCAGAAAAGCTGCCTCTTTTTCTGAACTGCGCAGATGACCACTATCTATCTTCCTTCTCTTCTGATCAATTTTCAGTCAAATCGTTTTCTGTGTGCTAGATCAGAGCTAGAGCCCTGCATTTCAGCCCAGGCCCGACGGGCCCCGACTTTTTTACGCCTCTCGGACCGGGCTTCAGGACAATTTTCACGTCATAGTTCAGACACGGGCAGGGCCTCGAGCCTGTTTTAGGCTTCTCCTTATTTTTATATTTTAGACATCCATCAATTAGTGTTGAAAAAATATTGCCGCGCTGGTGGAAACAGCATGAGACCGTGCTGCCGTGACTGTCAAGAGCGGCTGGATGGTGTTTAGTGTCCAGCAGCAGCAGTATGTGTGGTGCGTGCCGTCAGCTCCGCTGAAGAGTTCTGCGTTCAAATGCACGCAATAGGCTTAAGCTTGCCGCAAAGCATCGGCAAAAGTAATTACCATAAATGCGTCAGGGGGAAACAGTAAGGAGATATTTGAATTATTTACTAATAAACTAGTGTTTTCTGAGTCGGTGTCGCAAGGATGAAGTTGTCGATCCTGACTCGCCATCTCCTCAGACGCGCCTTTAGAGAGAAGTGCATCTTTACAGATTATGATCATAATGAAAGAGTTTTTGTTTTTGATTTGTTTTATTTCATTAAGTAGTAATTTAAAGCTTTCTATAGATATATTTATCATGTCTGTGAGGCATGTATTCGCTGAGTTTCGGTTCATTTTTGTGAAGCGCTCCTGTTCAAGACCGAGACAGCAGAAAGCGCATCATGTTTGATTTCTTTATTTTATAAAAGCACAACGTTTTGTTGATATTGTGAGTGCACACAAATAAAAGTAGACCCTTTACAGTTACGAGTGATGTATTACTCTTACCTTTATGAGCAAAAATGATGACGTGTCTACTGAAAAAAATGCAAGTGATCGCGCTGGCGCCTCTCTGTCCTGCAAAGCGCGCTTCAGCTTCCACTCTCCGCACAAACTACTGGATACAGCGCACGTTTATCTAGGTTTAACGTTTAAACATTGTTATATGCTTGAACTGTTTTATATCTCTAGATTTTATTTTAGTCAAGTCATGATGATTTGAGAAGGCTAAATTGATGAAGCATATGCTCACTGTCTGCCGCTGGCCACTTGGTCGTTACTTTAAATGCGTAACGATAATTAGGCTGTGTGAGTACTGCTCATGTCTGAAAATAATATATGAAAAACAAACTTATTTTACATAAACATTAGGCTATAGCTTATATTTATTTAGTACATTTTTAAATTAATGTAAAAACTAAAATGAATTGTAAAACTGAAAGTAATTTTTTTAAATTGTGTTCAGCACGGTGGGCCGCATTTGAATTCGTGACGCCCCGCGGGCTGAGAACCACTGCACTAGACACACTCACGCACACACAGATCATGACGTGTGAACACATTCTCCAGAGACCGAAGCTTGAAGAACACGCTTTCACTTTCCTTTGCACTTTATTTCTATTTATTCATTTTTGCAGAAGAAGCTTTTATAAAGCACTTTTCCCAAACTCAAGCTAAAGTCTTTGAGACATTACACAGAAAAACTCTGTGTGATAATGGTAATGTGTGGCGTCATGTTCCTGCATTCTGAAACCGCTGCATGGAGGACGTATTCAGGTCTGGAGCTGATCCTCTTTCAGCGTGTCTCTGTGCTCAATGTCTGTCTAGGTCACGTTCATACAGACAGAGAAATCAAGACAAACCGAGTTATCGTGAACTGGCTAGTGTTCACTCACTGAAAACACTGAAATTATCACATCAGGTGTCTAATAAAACATAGGGTATATAACAAAGTATTGAGATTAAATTTTGTTATTGACCAAATACTTATTTTCCACCATAATTTGCAAATAAATTCTTTAAAAATCCTACAATGTGATTTTCTGGATTTTTTTTCCTCATTTTGTCTCTCATAGTTGAGGTATACCTATGATGAAAATTACAGGCCTCTCATCTTTTTAAGTGGGAGAACTTGCACAATTGGTGGCTGACTAAATACTTTTTTTCCCCACTGTACATCTGAAGGTTGAGAAATGCACACTTTATATTCTGTGATCCCAGTGAGGCGGATCAGAGCAGTGCTTATTCCTGTACATTTACTCTCCACAGCCTTTGAGATGCATATTATAAAGATAAAAGAGCACTTATTTAGATTGTGTTTTTATTAATAATTGAGTTAACGGTCACTTTTCATTGAAAGATATTTCTCTATGCTGTCTGAGATTAATGAATGGAAGTGTCTGGAGAAGCCTGAGCGTCACATGTTCATGAAATGGGCAGTATAAATGTATTTCTGCTGTGCTCAAGAGTTAATGCTGGATAGAGTTAAGTGATAAAGTAGGTCTTAAAATGTGCATAATATAAACATATATGAATAATGTTGGTACTCTGTTTCCTATATAAGATTATAAATTCACAGTGTGTTGTTTGGGTGTTGATAGTAACATTTGATGAATGAATCTGAAGAGCTTCTGAAGCATGAATGTGTTTGCTGAGCTGAAGAACATGTAATTTCCTGTCACATGTCTCTCACTGATGTGTGCTGTAGAGATCATCCCTCGCTCCATCCTCATGACCACGTTTGAAAGCAGTCATTACCTGCTGTGCGCGCTGGGAGATGGGGCGCTTTTCTATTTCGGACTGGACATTCAGACAGGTGAAAGCAACACACACACGTTCTCTCTCTCTCACACACACTCACTCACTCACTCTCTCTCTCTCTCTCTCT
>NW_015505450.1:89082-90079 GCF_001515645.1 Sinocyclocheilus grahami | reverse complement strand
CTCTCTCTCTCTCTCTCTCTCTCTCTCTCTCTCTCACACACACACTCATCACACACACTTATCACACACACACACACTCATCACACACACACACACTCTCACTCACTCACTCACTCACTCTCTCTCACACACACACTCTCTCTCTCTCTCTCTCTCACACACACACACAGGTTTGTTTTTGTGAAAAGTGGGGACTCTCCATAGGCGTAATGGTTTTTATACTGTACAGACCGTATATTCTATTGCCCTACACCAACCCTACCCCTAAACCTACCCCTCACAGGAGACTTTCTGCTATTTCAGATTTTCAATACACTCCATTCTGTGTGATTTATAAGCGTTTTGAAAAGTGGGGACATGGGGTAATGTCCTGAAAAGTCACCTTCTCCTTGTAATACCTGTCATACCTTTGTCATTATACAAATGTATGTCCTCATTTGTAACAAAAATTCTGTGTGATTTATAAGCATTTTGAAAAGTGGGGACATGGGGTAATGTCCTGAAAAGTCACCTTCTCCTTGTAATACCTGTTATACCTTTGTCATTATACAAATTTATGTCCTCATTTGTCACAAAAACGCGCGCGCTCTCTCTCACTCTCTCACTCTCTCACACACTCACACACTCACTCTCTCACTCTCACACACACTCACTCACTCTCTCACTCACTCAGTCACTCACTCACACTCACTCACTCACACACACACACACGCGCTCACTCGCTCACTCTCTCACACTCTCACACTCTCTCACTCTCTCACACTCTCACACTCACTCACTCACTCTCTCACTCACTCTCTCACTCACTCAGTCACTCACTCACACTCACTCACTCACACACACACACACACATACTCTCACGCTCACTCACTCACTCTCACTCGCTCACACACACACACACACTCACACACACTCTCACACACACTCACTCACACACACACACACACATACTCTCACGCTCACTCACTCACTCTCACTCGCTCACACACACACACAC
>NW_015505450.1:75358-87424 GCF_001515645.1 Sinocyclocheilus grahami | reverse complement strand
CGCTCCCTCACTCACCCTCACTCGCTCACACACACACACACACACTCACTCGCTCACACACACACACACTCTCACACGCTCACTCACTCACTCTCACACTCACTCACTCGCTCCCTCTCACACACACTCACTCACACACACACACACACATACTCTCACGCTCACTCGCTCTCTCGCTCACTCACTCACTCACTCTCACTCGCTCACACACACACACACACACTCACTCGCTCACACACACACACACTCTCACACGCTCACTCACTCACTCACACTCACTCACTCGCTCCCTCTCACACACTCTCACACCTCACACACACACACTCACACACACACTCTCACACACACTCACTCACACACACACACACACACACACATACTCTCACGCTCACTCACTCACTCTCTCGCTCACTCACTCACTCTCACTCGCTCACACACACACACACACACACTCACTCGCACACACACACACACACTCTCACACGCTCACTCACTCACTCTCACACTCACTCACTCGCTCCCTCTCACACACACTCACTCGCTCACACACACACTCTCACACGCTCACTCACTCACTCTCACACTCGCTCACTCACTCACTCTCACACTCACTCACTCACTCACTCCCTCTCTCACACACACACACACACACACTCTCACTTACTCACACACACACACACACACAAACTCACTCACTCTCACACATGCGCGCACACACACACACACACACTCTCACGGTTCCTTTGGGGAGGATAGTCAACATGAAATCTAATGGACTGTTTACTTTATTAGCATGTTTCTGGTCTTGTGAATGATTCATTAGCATTCATTATTCTAAGGAGTAAAATGTGTGTAGCAGGATTTTTTTCTACAGTGATTACAGTTTTTCTTGCCCTGCCAAAATTTTCCACTGGCCCTGCCACCAAAAAAAGTTATTGTTTTTGGTGTTTTTGATCCATGTAACCTTGTGTAATACCAGCATTTTAGTTACCCATTGAAATTTCACAATTCTAGATTCTAATTTTGATACCACTGCAAAAACTGATTTAACTCAAACATCATTAAAGACAAGTAAACAGTCAGTAATAAAATTACAAGTAAATTACAAGCAATAGCACAAATAAATACAGTAGAAAATAAACAGTGTAAAATAAACAGTGGTTCAACTTTTTCAGGCAGATCTAACTCTTTTTATTCAGGTAAGAAATACTACAGAGATTGAATGAAGTAATACATGTATATGTTCTGTTGCAAAATTCTAGTTGAATTCAGATTCACACCCTAACCTCTTAATTTTCAAGAACCGATCCCACAGGAAGTGTCTGATGTGGCGTGTGTCGTTCTGTGCAGGGGTTTTGAGTGAGCGTAAGAAGGTGACTCTGGGCACTCACAGCCCATCAGTTTTATTTAGTGGCTCTCTGAGGGTTAAACCTCCACTTAGTAATGACACATTGTAAAGGCCAAATAAAACCAAAATTGGCTATTGCCATCTGAAGCATGAATATTTAGTGATTAATCAGCAGACTCAGTCGCTCCAGTGCTGTGTGTGCTTCAGTGCTCGTGTGTGTCGTTGCAGGCGGATCTGCTATCAGGAGGTGTCTCAGTGTTTCGGAGTTTTGTCCAGTAGAGTAGAAATGCAGGACACCAGCGGGACAACAGCAGCCGTGCGACCCAGCGCCAGCACACAGGTGTGTGAGTGTGTGTGTGTCTGTGTGTGTGTGTATGTGAGTGTGTGTGTGTGTCTGTCTGTGTGTGTGAGTGAGAGTGTGTCTGTGTGTGTGTGTGTGTGTGTGTGTGTGTGTGAGAGAGTGTATGTATGTGTGTGTGTGTCTGTGTTAAACACTTCAGCTTCCTCATGAAGCAGATGCACTGAGATGTGTGTATGTGTGTGAGTGTATGTGTGTGAGTTAGTGTGTCTGTGTTAAACACGTCAGCTTCCTCATGAAGCAGATGCACTGAGATGTACGAGTGTGTGTGTGTGAGTGTGAGAGAGTGTGTCTGTGTGTGAGTGTGTCTGTGTTAAACACTTCAGCTTCCTCCTCATGAAGCAGATGTACTGAGGTGTGTGTGTGTGTGTGTGTCTGTATTAAACACTTCTGCTTCCTCGTGAAGCAGATGCACTGAGATGTGTGTGTGTGTGTGTGTGTCTGTCTGTGTTAAACACTTCTGCTTCCTCCTCATGAAGCAGATGCACTGAGATGTGTGTGTGTGTGTGTGTGTGTGTGTGTGTGTGCTCGCTCAGGCGCTCTCCAGCAGCGTCAGCTCCAGTAAGCTGTTTCCCAGCAGCACTTCTCCTCACGAGACGTCGTTTGGAGAGGAGGTGGAGGTGCACAGTCTGCTGGTGGTGGATCAGCACACGTTTGAGGGTAAGTGTGAGCGCTGTCAGCTGGAGTGTGTGTGCAGGCGTGACGTCTGACCTCTCTCTCTCTCTGCAGTGCTGCATGCGCATCAGTTCCTGCAGAACGAGTATGCACTAAGTATGGTGTCCTGTAAGCTGGGCAGAGATCCTGCCATCTACTTTATTGTCGGCACGGCGATGGTGTATCCGGAGGAGGCGGAGCCTAAACAGGGCCGCATCATCGTCTTTCACTATACAGATGGTAACCGTCAGACACACCCCTGATTATTTTCCACAGTTATTAAATGTTGCTCAAGGTAGAAAGTGTTTCTTCAAATATTGTGTCTTTTTCAGTTATGAATAAAGTCCAGAGTTTACTTTGGTTTTTACATGTATGCATCCAGTTTGTGTGATGCAGATTTCGTCATCATCATTAGCACAGCTGTGTGCACACGTCTAGCGCTCGTTTCAGAACTCAAACATACTTCGGCCTTAAGAAGTCTCTTCAAGCTTTGACCATTTCACAATAAAATAAAACTACTTGATGTTCCACATACGTGTGTGTGTTGAATCATGGGGTGTTTCTGGTTTTCTGTGTTTCCAGGCAAACTGCAGACGGTGGCAGAGAAGGAGGTTAAAGGTGCGGTTTACTCCATGGTGGAGTTTAATGGTAAACTGCTAGCCAGCATCAACAGCACCGTGAGTTTCCTCCCATCATGCTGTTCAGTGTAATGGGTTTCCTGTGCGGCGCTGACGTCTGTGTCTCGACAGGTGCGTCTGTACGAGTGGACGGCAGAGAAAGAGCTGAGGACGGAGTGTAATCACTATAATAACATCATGGCCCTGTATCTGAAGACTAAAGGTGACTTCATCCTGGTGGGCGACCTGATGCGCTCCGTGCTGCTGCTGGCCTATAAACCCATGGAGGGCAGCTTCGAGGAGGTGACGGCTGCCGCCGGGAATTCTGGGATTCATGCGTCGTTTCTAGTTGTAAGAGAGCAGTTCTTAATTTAATCTCGCTGTTTTTCTTCCATTAGATTGCTCGTGATTTCAATCCCAACTGGATGAGTGCTGTAGAAATCCTGGATGATGACAACTTCCTCGGAGCGGAGAACGCTTTCAACCTGTTCGTCTGCCAGAAGGACAGGTAATGGATCGAGGATTGTTTCATGTGACTGGCAGGTTGCTGGAGGAAGGACTGGGCGTCTGAAGGATCAGTGAAATCATAGCTCAGTAGGAATCCAGCGATAATGAGTTTCGCATGAGGATGACAGATTTCACTTCCGGTTGGTAACTGGAGTTTCAAAGCAGAAAGCTGCTTGGCTTGAGCGTGACCTCTGAAGCTGTGCTTCGTGTATCACTGCACTGTTGATAACAGATAAAGGGCCTGTTTTCTTCACTGATTGATGTGATGCACCTTAAGGGCAGTGAATGATTGTTGGGTTGCGTGTGTCCTCCAGCGCGGCGACTACAGACGAGGAGCGGCAGCACCTGCAGGAGGTGGGTCTGTTCCACCTGGGAGAGTTTGTCAACGTGTTTTCACACGGATCTCTGGTGCTGCAGAATCTGGGCGAGAGCTCGACGCCGACACAGGGCTCGGTGCTGTTTGGCACAGTCAACGGCATGATCGGTGAGCTGCTTCTCCCTTCACTCTGCTGTACCTCAAACACTTTTAGAGTCACAGCCGTGAGATCGGGACGTTACTAATGTGCCTGCCTCGTGCTGACATGAGCACAGATGGGAAGTGTCTGGGTGTGTCTGTGAGGACTGATTTACAGACGTCTCCAGAAGAGGAATACATCGTGATTTAAGAGCGGTTTGTCAGGCTTGAGGTGTGGAGCCGCTTCTGCACTCATATCAGACTCATTCTGAAGAATCTAAAGCAGCTTTCATTTGTAGGATTTCCAGAGAATTAAACTCTACCTTCATATCATTACTGTGATGTTGGTTGTGTGTGTAAATGTGCGTTTGCTCTGTGTTTGAGGTTTGGTGACGTCGCTGTCGGAGGGCTGGTACAGTTTACTGCTGGATCTACAGAACCGACTCAACAAGGTCATCAAGAGCGTCGGCAAGATCGAGCACAGCTTATATCCTTCAGCAGCGGTCAGAGACGTGTGCTTGTGTGTGTGATTTAACACTCTTTTCTGACCTGTTGAAGTCCTTGACTAGTGCCACCTGGAGGTCCTTCCACACCGAGCGCAAGACTGAGCAGGCCACAGGATTCATTGACGGAGATCTGATCGAGAGCTTCTTGGATCTGGGTCGAGCTAAGATGCAGGAGGTGGTCAGCACACTGCAGGTGATCTCCTCGCATCACTGCTTTCCTGCTGCTTCATTCATGGCTACTCTGATGATGTAAACAATCGCTCCTGATGAATGCTTGCGCTCACGACTCGCGCATCGTATTATACGGTGATGTGTAGTTAAAGCGGCGCTGACCGGATGCGTCTGGGCTCATCTTGACCCGTCTCAATCAGGCGTGTTTGATTAGGAAGAGTTTAAAATGGTTTTGTCCAAAAGTGGAACATCAGGCGATTATTGAATCATTACCACAATACTGATTTCTCACTATAGACATTAAAAGTTTTTTTTTTTTTTAAAAGGGCAAAAAACAGCATCTGTACGCAAACTGACTGCCAACTGCCATTTTTGTTCATTCAGCTTAGCTTAATCGCACATAAAGGATTGTGGGATATCATAGGTGTGTTCCATGTCATAGTGGTAAAGATGGTGTTTATGAGTTATGGATGGGGAAACTCTGGATTTGAGTTTGAGAGTCACCTATAGGCAATAATATATAGGCCTAATGATTCAATATGCAGAATATGTGTCAGTTAATATAAATAAAAACAAAGCAAATACATGACATGTGCACTTAATTCCTCATTTCATAGAAGTAGAGTTAAAAGATACATGTCTATAATGCTCTAACCGAGCGACTTAAACACACCTGACGCCATAATAATGAACGTCCAGGACTTAAACACAGCAGTACATCTGCGCTGCTCATAAATCCATCAGATGAAGGCGTGTCAGGTGACAGGAAGTGATGCGGTCACTGGATTCAGACGCCTCCAGAAACAGGGCTGGGAGACACGGAGCTAAAGATGCGTTCACCAAAGGATTATGATTTTAATTGAAAAGATTATTTAAACAAAACAGCTGTTTTAATAAAAATACCGGTTACACTTTACTTGAAGGGGTGTGCATAAGACTGACATGACACCTTCATAATCATGACATGACACCTTCATAATCATGACATGACACATGTCATGAATATGAAGGTTTTTATGCATATTTATGACAACTGTCATTAAGTGTCATTCGCTCAGTTATGTCATTTCTAATGCAAAGATGACATTGTTTGAGATGTCTTTGTTATGGGCTGTGGTTAGGGGTAAGGGTAGGGTTAGGGTTAAGTCAAATAATGTCATATTTGCATTAAAAATGACATAACTGAGCGAATGACACTTAATGACAGTTGTCATAAACATGCATAAAACCTCCTTCATATTCATGACATGTGTCATGTCATGATTATGAAGGTGTCATGTCAGTCTTATGCACACCCCTTCAAGTAAAGTGTTACCAAAATACCCCTCTAATATGAGTTGTGATGCATACGATGCTTTATTTCCACACAGATGCAGGTTGAGCATCTCAAATGCTTTCCTGAATACTTGAGTGCACGTGTGTAAGCTTCATCTGTCTTCACGTTCATGTGTTCGTGTTGTAGATCGATGACGGCAGCGGGATGAAGCGCGAGGCGACGGTGGACGAGGTTATTAAAATCGTGGAGGAGCTGACGCGGATCCACTAACCGTGAGCGCCACGCATCTGTACATAACTATACATACATCAGAGCGTGTGTGTGTGTGTGTTCAGTCTCACGCTCACGCATGCACAGCCGTGCTCACCTCTTCTTCATGTGCTTGTCCTGTGAGCATCGAGGTGAAGATCACTGTCTGCTGGATGGAGGAGCCGAATCTGATTCTGCCAGCACTGATCCGCAATAGTTTTAGTGAAGCGTTTGTCATTGTGGTGTCTCTCTGTTTGGTCATTTATTTTAATAAAGTTTCCTTCAGTATTTTGTGCCCGTTGTGTTTTATCTAGTGTGTGTGTGTGTGTGGTCTTTTAATAAAAGCAGCACATTACATACAGAAGAGATGAATTCAGTCGTATTATCTCCTCTCCTGTGCAGCGCTAATGTGCGATAAACCCAGACAGGCTGATATAAGAGCTCAAATCAGAGCCGCACTGTGCATTATCCTGCATAATACATGACTGCTTACTTCATTAATAAATAAATGGACATGAAATATTGATTATTAGACGGTTCAGCCGAAAGCCATCTGATCATCACATCTGTCCTGATCCATCTGATATAATCATAGGAATATACAAGTCATTAATGCATTAAACAACTTATTGTGCTTAATGCCAGCTCTTGTGATTTAAGTTAATAAAACTTTATTTTGTGATTATTAAACCATAGGATCAGCCATTGATTTAAGTAAATGTTTTTGTCAAAATGTGTTCTGTGTGAATTAAAGTGGTCTCGTCATGGCAACAGTGTAAAATCCAAACAGGAAAGGCCTGTAATTTCACTGTAATCCAGATTTTTTTATTGTGCACTTTTATTTTATTTTTATTTATTTATTTTTATGTGAGGCCTTCTCGCCATCATTTATTTGCTATCTACAGATGGACACTTCAGTCCCGGTTTGTCAGGATGTTCAGGTTCAAAACAAGCTAAACTGACAGATTGAATTAATAAGTGATGAGAGAGTTTGAGTGTGTGTTTCATCATGTTTGAGGAAGCAGATGAGTTACACTTGGATCGGGAATCTAGTTCAGGTTTTGTGTTTCTGTCCTGTGGCCCCTCAGGACCCTCAGGTCTCTAATAAGGAGCAGAGGAGCTGAATCAGGTGTGTTTAATTGGGAAGAATCATTAGGGAAATGTGTGCTGTTGGCGTTTCTCCAGGAGCAGGGTTGAGAAACAGATCTAGTGTAATGTCAAGGCATTCAGTAATTAGACGTGCTGCTGCCATGGTTTCTGCTCCTCTGCAGACCGCTGTCTCTCTCTCTTTGTGTTTGTGGTCTATGAATGTGAAAGAAGATCACTCTCCTCATCATCATCCTGCAGAACACAACCAACCTCCATGAAATACCTGCAGTGATAACTTCTGTTAGTTATTTTGACCCAGAGCGTTGAACACTTTGGAAATCGTGATGGTCTTGGGAAAGATCTGGGAAATGTCTTCGGTTCAGCACGGACCAGCCATGAGTATGATGATGGACTGCTGTTCTGTCAAGCAAGATGAGGCACAAAACCTCTGATTCCTGCCATCATACCACTGATCTATAATAGAGAACAAACACTATATATATATATATATATATAGATCAGTGAGCTTCAGACCAGGTAAATACATGAACCTCATTATAACATTGAAAATATTTATAACCTGCATCGTTGCTCAAGAAGCTATTATAACGTTCAGTTTGTTAATCATGGCTGCTGATGTTCTGGTATACGTTTATGCAGGATAGTTAATGCATTACAGTACTGCGTTACTGCATAAAAAACTAACAAATTGTGTTACTTGGTTACTTTCTGTGGAGAGTAATGCATTGCGTTACTTTCTTACACCTGAGCTGGGCTTGCTTATTTAATTTTCATAACAGAAAAACAAAACCAAAAACATTATATTTTTGGCAGCTGTAAAGGCCCATTCATATAAAAAAATGTAATGAATAAGTCTCAGTCACTCCCAATTTCTCTCAACACAGAGACAGGAGAGCTGTCAGTGAATAAATGGGAAAACATATCTTGCATTACTTATTTAAGAAAGTAACTGATATTTTCTTGTAAATTTAAAAGTAATGCATTACTTCACAGTTACTTGAAGGAGTAATCTGATTATGTATTTGGCGCTAGCCCTAACCCTGAGGACCGCTCTTCTTCTTCAGAGCTGTATTGAGGATTCATGAACGAAGTGGACACGATTATCTGCAAGAAACAGCTCCATCCTGATTCCAGTGTGAATGAGAACACGCACACCTTCAGCAAGAAAAGGTACCTGGGCTTCATTTTATTAGTCAGTAGTCATGAATTGTGATCATCTAAACACCTTTAGGATATTCCACTGTTAACAAACACAAACATCCAACTCTCCCAGTTCTGTTGATCCAAACATAAAGATGCGTCTGTCTGAGTTCTAAACCTCATTAGCTGATTTAGTGATTAGAGAGGTGCTTTTATAAGTAGATGCTTAACCTCATGCATTTGTCATTGACTGATAGCTCTTTATTCATTTGATGATCCTGAAAGAATGAAGCTTCATCTCCACTGGAGTCCTTCTGAAAGAGTTTTCCAGGTATGTTCACGACCTCTTTCACTTTGTTTCATCATTATGATCAGGTTAGATTTTCTGAAAATAAACTGATTATAATACATTTTTAAAGAGGATCATTGGGTGTTATTTGTATGCCAGAGACAGAATCACCAGGAAAAAGTAAACGGAGGAGAATGAATCTGTTTGTCCATGCAGTGAATTATTGTGACTCTGATGTTTGTCGACTGGCCGCAGACCCGGCAGAAGCAGTCCTGAACGAGACGAGACGTCTGTCCTGAAACCTTAATTCACAAATGGCAGCTTGTGACTGTAAATATTCTGACTGTAAGTAAACGAAGCTCCGCCTTGATGCAGTGATTGACAAGTCACGCTGGGTTCTCTAAATCACTGAATTCTGTTACATTCTTCCTGAAATATTCATGAAAAGCCACTTCAATTATGAGTGTAAATGCATTTGAACAACAGTTTAGCTGTCCTTACTGCGTTCACAAATGAAATCTATCGTAACACATTCAGTTTTATATTTAATGTTAGCAGTAGTGTTGGAAATGCAAATCACAAATGAATTTGATTCATCCAAATTTAGTACATATTTATTCCCATTATTTCCCATAGGGTTAGGAAATGTAAATTCAAATACAGGAATACATTGGCATTTTACATTTTTCATCTCAAATTGAATTCAGCTAAACGCTTCCATCATTTTCAAGCAACATATTTCATAAAAAGAAGCTTGTTGGGTTCAAAATGATAAAACTATACAAATAGTGTTCAAAATGAAGATATTTGAGACTCGACCGTGAGTTTGTGGTGGATCAGTTTGTGTGGGTGTTGTATTCTGTGTTGTGGCACAGACATCAGTTCTTCAGGCCACAGTCGATGCAATAACGTTAAAAACTGTGCTTTTGCTCTTTTACTGAATCGGCTCTGCTGAACAGACTTCTGCTGCTTTCTACATACTGCAAGTACTTCATTTGCTCAACTAAAATGTCTGTTTTAGTACTTTTTGCTTTAAAGATGTCAAATAAGTCATATATACAAAAATGTGATCTAAATATCTTACCTTTTAAATCTATTGAGAATTTGCTCTGAATAAATATAAACAGCGGTTATTCATTTCATACGTATTAATGAAATTATACAAATATAAAATTATGACATTAGTTACTGGTGTCCCTCTTTAAAATTGCTATATTTTCTTCACAAATGGACAAAACAGAAAAAAAAGAAACCATCCATTAAATATTCACAAAGAGCCATTTTCATTCTTTCAGTTGATCTGGATTATAAAATCATGTTGCAAATAGCAATGTGTGAGCAAAAGGTTGTGAGTGATGGCTACCGCGATGAAGAAGCAGAGATGCAGGTGTGTTTGGTCCGGTTCTGCTCTCGGCCGCGTCTCTATGCGTAGAACGTCTCCACACACACACAGACACACAGACAGACACACACACACACGCACACACAGACAGACAGACACACACAGAGACACACACACACACACACACCCAGACAGAGACAGACACACAGACAGACACACACACACACACACACACACACACACACACAGACAGACAGACAGACACACACAGAGACACACAAACACGCACACACCATCGTCACATGTCCTTCCTTCAAGACACTCAATCATATCTTACAGTGCTACACCTCTGGTTCTTGGGAAATAATCATAACTACAGACAGAAATGCAGTGACGTACATCGGTTTGGACGATGCTCCAGGCGTTGGTCAGGCCGATGTTTCCTTCAGTCCCGAAGAGCTGCAGGCCTTTCTTCAGGTCGCTTTGAGCATACAGATCAATCTAGAACACAACACGGCGTGAAGAAAACCTTATTCATTCATTATAATGACATTAATCCATGATTATCATATTCTGAAGCATATGGTTAGGGTTGAACTGGTTTATTTTCACTGTGTATAGTACAAAACTTGATTTTCTTCATCTGTATTTTTTTTCCACAAAACATTTCTTAAAAACTATTTGCCAGTGGGCAAGACAAATAAACGTCATGATATATCCTCTGAAAACATGTTATCAAGTAAATGTATATTGTTTTCAGGATTTTTTTAATTAACTTATTTATTCTGGAAAACAAGACAAAAATGCTGATTGAGATTTTGTTTCACGTAAGGACTAATAAAAGGGTTTTAATGCATACCTGCCAGCCAACCAGAACCAAGTATTCAGAGAGACCATGGTATAACGGTCTATAAACACCTTGTTCGCGTGTGAAATGAATAACAGCATGTTGTTTCAGCACATTTGAGCTGCAGGTTTAGTCTGTGGAGTCTGATTTAAGGCCCTGTTTTTCATTCTTGTGTAATGTGCTACGATCCTGCTCTACGTTGTTAGGGTTAGGCCATGTGGTCAATCAGTCTCTATTGCATTTATGAAATTTACTGAAGTCACACCTGAAGGGAGTCAAAAGAAAGCCATCCACAGAGGATTGTGTTTCTTTCTCCAGACAGGATTTGAGTGCATGCATGCGCTGAACCCAGAGCCGTCATTGGAAACGTAAATGTGCATTAAATAAGCATCGCGGCAGAGTTTCACGCCTCCTTCCAGGTCTCATGACAGACTGCGGCACCATTACAAACACGTGTCTATATCATCTATACCAGCTCCTCCATTATTCCCTGTGTTCCGTCTGCAAATGCTGGCACTTCACAACCTTCCTCATAGATGTAATACAGTAATGCATCATAAATAATTAATATCAGTAAAGAGGAAGAAGCAGGGAGACAATAAGGAGGTCAAAGGAGGTCGTTTCTAATCATCTGTGTAGAACAGAATCAGGGAACGCAAGAAGAAAACTATACACAGAATTACACAATTTCCACCTTATATTGCCAGTTTGTCAGTGTAATCTCTCCCTTTAGATCTGAGCGGATCATCATCAGCGGCGAGCTTCATGTTCTGCTGATGTGTGTAAATCACTTTATTCCTCCAGCTCACTTCAGTTAGAAGATGACAGTGACACACACTGAATAAAGGCCATTTATAATGACTACAGACTAACCCTAAACGACAAATGCTTCGCATTCTTATAGATTATTTCCAAAATAACATTATTGTTGAATTATTGATTTTTTTTCTTTATATGTTTCTTTAGCCCAAATCACTGAAAACTGCATTTTTCAGGCTGGACTAGATCTCCATCCCTATACAGCCTCCATATGAGAGCTGTGAGATACTAGCAGTCGTCTCGTCATCCTTACAATGTCTCTGCATTTGTCCAGTGCAGCTTTAGTAACTCATCAACACACACACACACACTCTCTCTCTCTCTCGCTCTCTCACACGCACTCACTCACTCACTCACTCACTCACTCACACACTCACTC
>NW_015505450.1:57857-75087 GCF_001515645.1 Sinocyclocheilus grahami | reverse complement strand
CTCTCTCTCTCTCTCTCACACACACACACACTCTCTCTCTCACACACACACACACTCTCTCACACTCACTCACTCACTCACTCACTCTCTCTCTCTAGTACAGACTAATGTGGGCTAATATAATGAATGAATGTATGGCCTTAAATGCTTCAGTCATCTACTATATAGTGCACTGGTTCTCAGCTCTGGTTCTGGGCCCACTGCTCTTTTATCTGACGTGCCGCTCTTCTGAATCAGGTGTGTTAAATAAGGAAGACAGAGCGGTGGGACTCCAGGCCCGGAGCTCAGAACCACTGATATAGTGTGAAAGTAGTGTATTCTGACACAGACAAACTCTGAAATGGATGGTGCGATGAGGGAGACATCCAAAATGAGTTCCTTTCATCACGCTCTACACTTATATGGCTCCCTCATGCTGCTGACTCTCATATTATTATGGTTCAATGTTGCCATAATTACCATTTATGTACTTATGTATCTTATATAATATTATTCAAAATACATTTGCACTTAACAATAAATATGGTTCCAATTATTATCTTGATAAAATGTTAGGTAAATATTAATTTTTGTAAGGGAAAATGTAGTGCTGCGGCATTTACTGAAAGAAAACTCGAAATGCCTGCCAGCGGATTATGTGACACGTTTGTGCTTTTTCAGTGGATAGAGCCCATTTAGTAAAACTCTTAAACTGTGAGTGTTCTCCTGAAATACATTAATTTTTATTCTAATATAATACTATGAACTCTTTATGATTCAGTTATTCTTTGCCTGTGTTTAATTACGGAAAGAAAACTGACTCACAAAACTTCACCTCCACATACTGACCAGCATGTAACTTACATTTGTGTCTCGTTGTAATAAAAAACAATGTTAAAAAAGCACAATGTTAACTAATATCTTGTCAATAGCATGATTTAACTATTTTATTATCTTCATGATGCAACTTTTTTAATCTAATCTTGACCTTGAGCAGATTAAGAGTGATGAAAGGTGAAGTGGAGTGTTTTTCTCTCTGGTGAGCGTCGAGGAAGAGAGTCTCACTGTACGCTGCTGCACGGTGGAAATATGCTGCTATCACTGGACATGCCCATCACATTCTGCTGCCATATGTGCTTTGAGGAGAACGGCCAACAAAACGATGACAGTTTGTGTGTGAGAGACTCGGAGAGAGAGAGAGAGCTACACTGAACACTTGATTATTTTTAATTATTACTTTTGCAAGCATTAGATGATACTAACCCAATAAATAACTTGCTTAAACTGCTGTTAATGCTATTCCGATGTGAACTTGCCAAGAAAGGTAAAGAATGAAGTTTTTACATGAAGATTTACATGGATCTACATCATCGTGTAGTCTCAAACCTGATGATGTAGAAATTATTTCATGTGAGAATAATCTGGAGTGATACGAGACGGGAACTAGGAATTCACTGAGACCCCGGCCGATTAAACAGCTCACTGTCATTGCACTTAATTATGTGAGCATTGAATGCCACCACTGACCAATCACAACCATGAAATAATACAAAATAATGAATGAGACAGATCTATTCTGCACGTACCTGATCTTGATATGCGAAGAACAGAACCATGAACAGAATCTCCAACAATAATATCAGGAGCAGCAGAATGAAGAACTGTAGAAACACAAGCAGAAGAGACTCCGAGTCAGAGAGATTATTAGATTATTATTATTCTGCAGGCCTTCAGAACTTCCTGTTTCCTGTTGTTATAAAAGCCATTGAAAACCTGACACATACCATACAGGAGACAGAACCCAATGAGACACGACACATAAAGAGGGGCAGCACGTGGCACAATCACATGAGGGAACAGGGAATGAAAATAGAAGACATGAAACATGAACATAAACCAAAACCAGCCGTGACACCTATATAGTGCACTGTATTAGCTGCCAGACAGTTTGTAGTATTGATCAAATTCTTATTAATCATTTCCATTCCTCTTTCATTCAGTGGATAATAGTGTACAATACGGGTGTGAGATATTGACAAGAATGATACGTCAATATTTTCTGGCATTTGGCCATCGACGGTAATCAGGATTTGTGCTGGTCTCTTGGCTGGTTCAGGCCGGTTGCTGACAGCTGTAAATGCAAGCTGCATTTGAGCTTTATAAGAACATTTTCTAACCTGATGCACCATTTCATGTTAAATTATTTTATTTTATCAATAAATAGGTAGGGTTATGAAACACTGTAGCGCTGTTTTCAATCAGTGAAATCAGTATAACAAAAAACAAAACAAACATCTTTGCACTGCAGAAGTGGACAGAAGCTGCATCTGAAGTGGCTTTTTGGTGAATTTACACAGATTAATATGCTTAATATGGCTCAATCCTGGCAAAAATGCATTTACACTGCAATTGCATATATAATGCTATTTTTTTATGTAAAATGAAGTGCAAAATTAATATGTTTTTATTAAAAATATTTAAAAGTGAAATTATGCATTAAAAATGCAACTAAAACTGCCAGTAGGTGGCAGCAAGTAACGGCCTTAATGAGTGAGTCATTCGTTCAAAGAGCTGATTCATTCTGAAACTAAGCATGTGACCGTCTTTATGAATCTTTATGAATGAGTCATTGTGTTATTCACTCAACTGAGTCAAAACTATTCAAAAATGCAAATTCATTCAGAAACAAAATGCCGCACAACTGTTCTGTTCTGGGTTTACTTGGAACTATTTTCATCGCGAAACAAAGCAAAAATTGACAAAATGTGTCTTAATACGTAACACTGAATATTAATTTCTTATTTATCGAACTGTTGTATAACATCAATGCCATATTTGCAGTTGTACTGATGAAGTCTGCTGATAAAGCTCTCTAGATGTGTGTGGTTTTTTTTGTTTGTTTGTTTTTTTGTAAAGCGAGTGACACTCATAATCTCAGCTTGCACACTGTTAAAACAATAATTACAATATTATCATAGACAATACTGTACATATCACACACCTAGTGAATAATTATGTCCTCAAAGACACTTTATTGGCCATGACACATTGTGAAGAAAGCTGCTGAGCTTAATTTGCAGCTCCTTTATTCTTGCAGTCTTTATTTCATGCTGGTTCAACTCTTTCACTTCTTTAACATTGTCAGTCGATTTAAAAAGCCCAAATTATACTGACACTTGATGGTATCTTTCTTGACTAACTAATAATAGCCTACTGTAATTACTCAGAAGATTGTATTTGGTGGATGACTTAAATCCATATAATTAATGAATAAAAAAAACTTACATAAGCTATTCACCTCAAATTATGTGTTCACGGCTGTTTATCGTCTGTGTAGAAAAATGGGCCACTTTAGATGGGACTGTGCTTTATAGGAAATCTACTAAAAGTAAATAAATACAGTCATGTTGTCACAATATCAGTTAGTTTGGACGTTCAGTTTGCACTGATCTCTGTTGTGTTGTTTGTCATGGTTGTTGATTTGATTTATTCATTCGTTCAGTTCAGGTGTGTGTTGTTAATTATCCTTGTTTGCTCATGTATTTCAGTTGCTCTGATTCTCTGTTCATTGTGGTCAGGTCTTGTGGATGTTGCATGTGCTGTTGCTGTTCTCTATATGCAAATTATTTACCTGTGGATTTATTAAAGACTACCTTCTGCCTTCATCTTTGTGTGTTCTACAACACAGATCCGTGAAACATGTATGCTTATTTGTGTGATTTTAATTATCTTCATATTTTTAATCATTATGAACAAACAGAGCATATTAGACAAACACATCATGACTATATAGGGAGTAGTGCATGAGTGAACGAGTGGGTGATTTGGGACGCAGCATATGTGACTCACTGTGAGGCTGTTTAAATGACTAATTGCTCGTCAACCCAACCTTAATTTCTCTAGTCATTGATCTTGTGCCTCAGAAACTCACTAGAGCATTCAACTATATCAAGCGGTTAACTGAGAAGATCATATTCATTCACACATAAAGACTCTCACAGTCGCATTAGAAATCATCGTAGAATTTGGATCCTCATCTTGATCCAAAACTATGTGAAATGTAAGATTTCAGTATGAGCTCGGGTTCAACAAATGCTGCTGAACACAAAACAACAGACACTAATGCCACAATCTCTGGAAAGAGGTTTGTAACAGTGATGTGTGTGTTTCACGCGGTTGAATGATGAGTCCAGTGGCAGTGATAGCTTTCCCTGGAGAAACAGCCTTGAAGACGTAGTGCTGGGAAATGCTTCATTCCTGGAGCACAGAGAACTACTTGTAAGAAGCACCTGAGAAACAACTTGTAATTTGGAAGAAGCAGATGGTAAAGACTTTACATCTTTTTCTGTTTCGGAGACCACGTGGTTTCCTAACTAATTCCTTTTCTGTTAGCTGAACACCGATCGTTCTTTGGCTCTTTCTGATCAATCATAAGTGTTTGGCGGTTGTTGCAGATGACCACAGGATGTCCAGTCTGGTGTCTAAAGGTTGTTCTCCATTATTTTACATCACGTGGAGATTTTCTGCTGGTCACAGCTGCGGTTGGTTTGCACCTTGCCACAATTCTGTCTCTGAGCTCTTCAGGCCGTTCCTTTGACCTCATGATTCTCATTTTCTCTGACATGCACTGTGAGCTGTAAGGTCTTATATAGATAGGTGTGTGGCTTTCCTAATCAAGTTCAATCAGTATAATCAAACACAGCTGGACTCAAATTAAGGTGTAGAACCATCTCAAGGATGCTCAGAAGAAATGGACAGCACCTGAGTTAAATATTTGAGTGTCACAGCAAAGGGTCTGAATACTTAGGACCATGTGATATTTCAGTTTTTCTTTTTTAATAAATCTGCAAAAATGTCAACAATTCTGTGTTTTTCTGTCAATATGGGGTGCTGTGTGTACATTAATGAGGAAAAAAAATAACTTAAATGATTTTAGCAAATGGCTGCAATATAACAAAGAGTGAAAAATTTAAGGGGGTCTGAATACTTTCCGTACCCACTGTATATCGTACTGTTTGTGTTATGTATTGCTGTAAAACAGTGTGTTGTGAGAAAATAAAATTGACTTGGCAAATATTGGCTTTAATTTGATAAAATTCATATAATTAATCCTAATTTAAAATCTGGGCTAACATCTGGTGCAGAGATTATCCGTAAAAGCCTTCTTTACATATGTGTGTTTATCTGCACATCTTAATAAATTATCTCCACTATAGCTACAAAGTACACCACAATTTGTTAGATCAAGCAAATTCACAGCCCTTATTTAGGATCTTAGTTGATCAGCTGTCTATGTATAACATGAACGGCTGTGCATGAGAGAGTTCATAGAAGAGTGTATGGATATGTTCTCCTGCCGATCTGTGTTTTTGTGCAGTTAAGCAGTCTCCACGTAGACATTTATGTAAAAAAAAAAAAAAACATCCAAGTTTCACTGTTATCAGCTAATGAAATGTAAAGCCATGAAGAGAAAAAATATTCAATCAAATTCCAAAATGTATTTTCTGGTAGGTCTTGTTGAACTCTTCCTGGTCTCAGATGTGTTTGTGTAACTGGGCATCATCACTCATCATAACGCTGCTGTAATCACACCGCTCTGCCCACACCGGGTTAAAGACACACAGGAGAGCACAGGCCGTCATTAAAATCAGTCCCTGACATAAATAGCAGCTTAAGGAGTAAACATTATCATCCCCCATGTGGACATGAGAATATTTGATCATGAATCATCTTCAGGCTATGATAGTCTCTGGGGTGATTCCAGCTCAGCAGTATTATATATTCATAGACTGCGCTGATATGTGCTGCTCCGTTCCAGCGGTGTTGAACCCGAAACACTGAGCAGAGGAACGGCTGGGAACGGATTCTTCCTTTAGCTTATTTTATCCAATTCACTGGTGAAAAGAAAGTTGGGGATTCTTGGCTTTTAAGTGATCTTAAGACATACATCAACTTTTATGCATGGTTTTTCTTTATAAAAATATCAAAATGCATAATTTATTTTCACATTCACTATAGGAATAAATAGATAACTTTAGAAAAATAAGGCAGTCTGCAGTTATCTGTATCATTTGTGTATGGCTCCTCATTTTAAATAATAAATAGGGACAACGGTGTTTCAGTCCTCGGGCACCGAAGGAATAAAGCTGACCTGACCTGAGCCCTGCAGTTTGCTGAAGGACTAATGTTAACTAATATTAATTAATTAATTGTGGGATATGTAGGTAGAGTTTCTTTCAGACACATAAAAATTCAGGGAATTCAAAGATGAAAATCCACAAACAACATCCACAAAGAGTGACTGGCTGTGTTCAGTATCGTTTACTGTAGTGTTCGTACTAATTCAGCACTATATGGTGTGCAATTCATTTTTTGTTCCCTTTCCAAACCGAGGAATGGATGTGTTATCAGCTGTGAGCTCCGTTTGACTCATTATTTGATAGGACTGGCAAAGACATTTTTACTGGATTAAAAAAGCAAAGTTTTTGTATTTCTTTTGAGAAGATAACTGAATGGAATTGACTGAATTAAACATAAAGTGTGACATGAATCACGGATCAGAGAAGCTCTGGAGCTGCGGTCGATCGTTCATGACATCGCATGATCAGACCAACGGACTATAGATGTATGCAGATTGTGTTTATCCTTGAGAAAGCCTGCTTTGCCCATCAGACTTTTTAGTGTACTTTAACTCAAATAAACCAATCCAGGGCAGCCCCTAGGCCGATATCTGCATCTGTCACGGGACGCTCCCACACAGAATGTAGGTCTCTCTGTCCTCCAGAACCATCCACGGTCTCTGATTGCAGTTTAAAAGATACAGAAGTCAGTACGAGAGTCAGAGAATAACCATTTGAATATCACAACGCAAAACTATTTGATGGCTTCTCTCTATGGAACCAATTAAACCAGGGCTTTTCGAAGTGTTCCTGGATCCTCCTCAGTGCTACACCACTAATCTGACCAGGAACGTTTTGAACCATCATTCAGTAAGTATTAGTATTGTAGCTAAGTACATTAACATGTTTTGACAGGTTGCAAAATAAATAAATAAATAAAAATAATGTAATTAATGCAGCATGTTTCAGCATGTGCAGCTGAAGTATCTCTGCTAACGTCTTTTCCTTCATTCTTTTGATGCGTTCAAGTTCTGCTGGAAGTTCATTTGTGAGTTGATCATGATTACGGCATAGGATGTGTTTAAATCACTTCGGTCTGAGTTGAGCTGTGTGTCATCTGAATGTTTTAGATCCAGTCTCCGGTCAGTTTTGTGTTCTGCGCGACTCAAATGCTCCGCTCTCCACACAAATATAAAAGCTGCTGTCGGTTAATGAAGATCTGACGGATGAACTTGCGGCTCAGTTGGACTCTTGTCGTGTCAGAAAGCGATAAGTCTTTCAGTTTTATGGACGTCGCCATCTTTGATATTTCTTTGGTCACTGTCGCTATGGTAACTGGTAAGGAATACGTCTTGACTCCCGTTGCACGTTCATACAGACAGAGACAGTATTCGAGACGCTACTGTAAGCTGCTGTGTGAACGTGACATTTCGAGACGCACAGTAAATGCGGTTGTCAGTCTCAAACACTGACCGTGTGAATGTAGCCATAGACAGACAGATGTGTTCATGTTAACCTGTTCCTCGTGGAGTGGAAATTATGCTAATAAACTTTCCTGTATTTTACCTGCGGATGCTAATTTGAATTCCTGCTAGTGTCTCTATTACGGCAGCCATCAAACTCTACTCAACGTCAGTGTTGCCACTCAAGTGCCACATCTTATTCCTTTAACAATGAGCAGAAAGTCACATTGTGATTCTAATGAATACCATCAAACAAGCACATCACTTCAAGATGAAACGCTATTTCTTATGCTTCTGATTCGTACAATGTGTAGTTTCAAAATGGCATCCAGTGAGGTTTTTATTATTATCTCACATGTGTACTGTACTGACTCAAACTGGATGTTTAGTTTACTTACGCTCAGGAGCAATGGGCGGTTCTCTTTGACCGCGCCCACACAGCCCAGGCAGCCAATCAGCATGATGATGCTTCCGACAGCGATGAGCAGATTGGCAGCAGAGAGCGACGGTAGAGATGAGGAGAGCGTGGCGAAGTTTCCCTGCGTGATGGAGAGCCAAACTCCCACTCCCAGAATCCCACAGCCGCCCAGCTGAGAGAGAGAACAACACCGAGCTGACGGAAACACTCAAAAACACAAATGCTGTGCATAATAACAGGCTAGTACACACAAACATTTCTTATTATACAATTGGCATACATTCGTTTTAGTGCCACTAATCAAGAACTGTTTTAATGTACCATTTCACATTTCCAATGATTAAATAGGGCATGTTCTGTTCCACACTGAGTGAGAGATGTGCTTATATGTATAAAACATTGCTCAGGCTCATTAAAATGCAGTCTGCCAGTATGGTAGATTTAGAGGCTCTCCAGGGTAAAGTGCTGTAGAATACCGTAGTGTAACGTGTGGTCGTGGGAAAGAGAAGCGGAGGATCCAAATGCAGCAAACGTTTAGTACAACAAAAACACAAAGTACATCCAGGCACAGGGCAAAGAAACAAGGCAAGACAAGGGCACACGAAAACAACACCAGACAAAGAACCATGACAAACACAGGGGTTAAAGGGTTAGTTCACCCAAAAATGAAAATTACCCCATAATTTACTCAACCTCAAGCCATCCTAGGTGTATCTGACTTTCTTCTTTCAGACTGTCAGATACAATCGGAGTTATATTAAAAAATGTCCTGGCTCTTCCGAGCTTTGTAATGGCAGTGAATGGGTGTCGAGATTTTGAAGCAAAATAAAGTGTTCATTCACCATAAAAAGTGCTCCACGCGGCTCCGGGGGTGAATAAAGGCCTTCTTTCCTTCGATTCTGAAGAGAATCGATGCATTTGTGTAAGAAAAATATCCATATTTAAAACTTTATAACCTGTAATCTCTAGCTTCCGCTAACTGTGGTACGCAGATGATGTAGGACGCAGGCGTAGCGTGAGCAGCGTGAGAAGATGCTAGTCTCGCGAGAAGTTTTGTTTACAACGAATAAAAATCAGTCTCCTCTCAGAAATCCTCCGACATTTTTCTTTACAAATCCTCGTTTTGTACTTCTAATTCATGATCGGTGTTTTGTTTTGCTCTCTCCTCTGCACTTCCGCATTCGTCACTTCTCACCGGAGCTTACGCTACAACAACGTCTTACGTCATCCGCTGGAACACCACTCTCTCGTGGACGACAGTTAGCAGAAGCTATTACGGTTTATAACGTTTTAAATATGGACATTTCTCTTACACAGATGCATCGATTCACTTCAGAAGGCCTTTATTAACCCCCGGAGCCATGTGGAGCACTTTTTATGATGGACGCACTTTTTTGGGCTTCAAAATCTCGACACCCGTTCATTGCCATTATAAAGCTTGGAAGAGCCAAGACATTTTAAAATATAACTCAGATTGTATTCGTCTGAAAGAAGAAAGTCATACACATCTAGAATGGCTTGAGGGTGAGTAAATTATGGGGTAATTTTCATTTTTGGAACTATTCCTTTAAATAGACAGGATAACAAGGGGGTGGAGCTAATCAGTCACCAAGACAACTAACAAGGGGGAACCATGGAGACAAACAAGCAGGCAAAGAAACAGGAACTAAACAGCAACAAAGAGAACACAGAAAACATTTCAACATAAAAGTCCTTGAACAAGACAGGGGTAGTAACACAATGTATGTTGTCTTCTTTAAAATCTGCTTTCAAAAGGGTCTGTTTTGAAAAAGCCTCTGTGAAACATTTCAGTCAGATGTCAAATTGATCCTTACTCAAGCATGAGAAAAATCTAATTCTTCTCATATCAAAGAGTTCAAATGGAAATTCAACTCTAAGCTGCCTCATCCAACAGATCAGCTTTGACAGTATGAATGCTGAAGCCACTGGTCAAGTCTTTTTCGTGGCTGTGTGTGTGTTTGTGCAGGAGTGGAAGCGTTAGTACACAATAAACATTAAACACCCTGAAACAGGTGTATTTGCTAAAAAGTTGTAGACTGTGAGGTAGGCAGTTCCCTTTGACTGTAATGAATTCTGATTTGCCAGAGATTATTAAATAACAAATGCAACTGGAAGCCAACAACTGTGCTAAATTCGTTACAGTCACTAGCATAGTAATGAGGAAATCACCTGCTTCAAAAGCACCACTGATCACCGTCATGTCTATGCTGCTGGATCTCAAGCCGAGGCCAAAAGAAACGGCAGCAATAAGATGATTGGGCTTCACCTGTGCTGTAACCTCAATACTGCTGGCTCTGTGAGGAAGTTCTTAATCTGCTTTATTGTAAGTCGCTTAGGATAAAAGCATCTGCTAAATACATGTTAATGTTAATGTGAAGTTCATGCAAGAAATGTCCTACACATATAAAAGCCAAATGTGCTGCTGTAGTGTCAACAGTGTTTGGATGGAAATGAGTCTAAATGAGTCCAAACCTGTGTCTGTCTTTTTCATTAACGTTAAAAGGTATTTGTGTGAGATGCTGGTGAATTAAGCTCTGATCACTGCAGAGTTTCTGAACTCAGATAATCAGACTCTTGATCCTACGCATGAATCTAAGCTCAACTCTACGCATATCCAAACTCAACAGCAGCAAAGCGAATCTCACAAGAATTCTCAAGAACAACATCAGTACACAATTAGCACACTGTATCAAAAGATACATTTTTGAAAATATGTACACAGTAGGCTAGTTAAAGCGCCTCATATAAAGTTTAGACCTTTACAGAATCAGTGAATGTGGATCAATCATTGAGTTGGCGCAGTTTTGTCTGGCACCCATTTATGACCCAGAAAATGACCCTGATCCACCCAACTTCGGTCTCCGGCCCTGACGTGAAAGACTTTCACTCGTGTGCTTTCTGATTACATCATCTTTATAAATGGGTGGCTCATCTGATCAGATTGTATTCTTGGACGTTAGTTTGACTCGCTGTGGGTTTGTGATGTGAGTTTATTCTGCTTTCTCCGAGTCTGAGCACCGCTGTTGCTTCATTCTGTGTTTGTGTTTGTGTTAGTCAGAACCGACATGCAGTGGCACAAACGCTTACATCACTGTCCTTTCATCTGTATCCAGGATTCAATTCACTCAGCAATCACCATTCACAGCATCAGAGAGTCACAGGTCAAATAATGTTACGGTTTGTGAGCACAGTTAGTGATCGAGCCACTAGGATGTGAAATAGTGCTTCATCTTCAATAAATAAATGCACAAATAACATGTCCTGGAAAAAATCATGTATAATAGCATGCTGCCTAATAACCTGATGACTGAAAATCTATTTGAACCATCACTTAACTATTATTGTTCTGAAGACCATGTGAACAAAAGTAAGCAGTTTTCATGTAAACATGTTTGGGCACTAAATAAAACAGAATGCTGTAAATATACAGCAGGGTTATTTCTGGATTTTGACAATACTGTTTTCATAAGTAATTTTATTTCATTATAAATGAAAATGAAAGGTGCTTCATCTCACTTGATTGTTGCATTTTATTTGGAATCTGATCAGCACAAAGCAAAAGATGAGATCAGATGATTCAGAACTAACGAATGACATCAGTGCAAAAACAGCTTCACTTTATTAAACACTAGAGTTCAAAATAAAAGCCTTTCAAAAGTAAAATTAACACCTAAAGCTACATTCTGATCTGATGAGCCACATCTGAAGTCATTTGGTTTGAATTGCTTCATGTTTCTCTCTCACATCTAAAGAATTTAGACCATTCTATAGAAATAAATCTACGGTTGACACATTTCGACTGCGGCTGGTTTATTTGACGTCAGTGATGCTCTAAGAGTCGCAGCAGGGAAGCGTTCGACTCTACAGGCCTGTAGATGATGGAGAAGCTCCTGCTTTGTGATGCAGGTGGTCTGGATCTGTTCCTAGGCGTCGTCTTGTCTCTCCAGCACCCTGCTGCTCACACACCTGTTCTTCTGTTTCTCTCTTCCTCTCTCTCACGTCCTTCATCCCTTCATTCATGCAGTTCACAGAGACTCTGCTTTCTACAGTCTCCTGCCTTGTTAGCGGACAGTGCAGTGCATTGTGTCATCATTAGCGGCCGCTAACTCGTTTATGCAGGTGTGAAACGTGTTTGTCTTGCTGATTTGGGTCAGTGTGTTCCCCGGGGCCGGCGTGCCGCAGATACAGGGACGCAGCTGCATGAGGCACAATGCTGCCTGACTGCAATATTAATACGGAAGCATGCGGTGCTGTTAGCTGAGCGCAACACAGACGCCTAGATCTGATGCTTAGTGCAGACGCACAGGATGAGGCTGTTCTTCTGCATGAGATGGAGAGAGCATCTGTTGTGAGTTAGAGATGCTGGAGGTTGGAGAGATCTACTATTGCACATTCACACTGCTCATCTACAGAGAACAAACATACTTGCATTCTGATCTGATTCTGATACTGATCTGCCATTCTGTAATCTTCCTGTAGTCCATTCAAAATCCATAAACGCATGTGATTTTCATATGACATATATAATATATAATGACATATTTAGTCACACACACACACACACACACACAAACACACACACACACATCTAAACGGCGACACTGTTTATAAAAACAATAGATGTCTATGCAGATAGTTTTACATTTCAGCCTAGCCCTAACAGAAAACATCCAGCATTTTTACCATTTAGTTTAATTATTATTATTTTTTATTTATTGACTTCTATACCAGTTTTACAATTGAGGACATCCCTAAAGGGAGGTTTTGGAAGTTTTTGTCAGGTTTAGCCCACTTTTGAGTATAAATTTGTCCCCAAAATAAGTAGGTGTACTCTCACACACACAGTCAATCAATTGCATGTTTGTCATATTTATTAGCTTGGAGACTCCGCTCACAACTAATTTCAATACTTTAGCTAAGATAAGCAATAATACACGGCAAACTAAATGGGTAAACTAGACCATTTTTCAATAGTTTTTAATTAATGCTTTTCAGTATTGAATGAACTATATTTATATTTGACATTTCTCTCCAGAATCAGAAGGTTTGTTTTACTGAGCTTGTATGGGATTTACTCCTCTACAAAGAATGTATGGGATGCTGCCTTGGAATTTGACCAAAATAAGTCATCTTTAAATACGGCTTATATTTATGATGCCTTAAATTGCTGCCTACATTGAAGCAGATGTTCTGGAGCTCGGCAGTGTATATCCAAGATAAAAAGCTACAGTTGTGGCTCGATCCCATGCCACCTTTATTTATTTGCACAGGGAATGAAGTCATGTGTGTTGACTGGCTAGACAAGCCATCTATCGAGAGTTTTTTGCTGAACACAGCTTGATCAGTTGAGCAGTTATTTGACACTGCAAGCCAACGAAGCGCTCAGGAGGCTTGTGATCAGAAGTACATCAGGTCTCTTTGTTATCCTGGTGGTCACTGAACGCTTCGCTCAATGTTCTGGAGCATTTATTGATAAAGTTTCACCATATATCTCAATGGCATCATCAGCGGCAGGATGGTGGCAGCAGCACTGAACTGTTTTCAGAAAGAACACGGTCCCTGTGATGCTCAAACAACACGGCAATACAGAGTCACAATATTGCACTGGGTTGGGCAGAGATTCTTCAGTCTGAAATCTGTGAAAAGAAGGGTTGTAATGCAGGGTTTAAAGCTTGCTATGTAGGATTTGAGTATTTTCTTGCGACGTTTCTAGGGATTTCTGCTCAGTTGACATCCAGTGGAGGACCATTGTGCTAAACAGCTTTCCCAAAGCGAAGAAAATCACAGAGCATCCAAAATCCTGTTGGTTCCTCAGACAGCTTGGTTAACGTTAGCAGCACATATTACTGAATACTTTACAACAGCAGCTTTCAAGCCTTTTCGGGCAAAGTACCCTCAGGTACCTCGTTACATATTCAATTAAATGCACATTTATTTGTATAGTGCTTTTCACAATACATCTCATTTTAAAGTGGCTTCACAGAAATTAATGTTTATTTATTACATTTAAGAGTGATCTTTTATCAGAGTAATGTTCATATGGCAGAAATGTAGATTAAACAATTCATGCAGTTAACGTCATGTCTTCATTTAAGTAAAAACAGTGAACAGCAGCGATTACATGATGTGATCATAATGATTACAATATAAGGAAGATTTGGCAGTTTTTAAAAGTTTTGGTTCCTTGTGTTCCTTTGCCTCACAATGTCATCAATTTGACTTCGGATGAGAATGAAACTTCAACTGAATTGATCTTCTATAGCGCTGCTTTACAGCTGAATTGACCTCAGCTCAAATTGATGAACTTCGCTCTGTTATTAATCTGAACTGAACCAACACTGAACTGAATTGATCTGAAAAATGACACTACTGTCTTTTTTTAGAGCTGCATTACAGCTGAATGTGAATTCTGTTATTTTCCGGTTTATTTCTGACTGTGTATAAAGTGCTAGAAATAAAGGTGACTTGACTTGTTATGATGCTTACATTGCAAATCCATTAATAATCATTGTTCATGTATATGTATATATTACACTTTAATTAGTAGATCTGAATGTTGAAGGGACACTTTATCATTTGGCTGAACTTTAGACATGAACAGACTTATGAACGGACTCTTGTCTTGTAAACCGTGAACCACTTTTGTTTTGAGCTGCAGTAAATATGTATTTGACTCAACAGTACTCTACGGCTAGCTGGGTTCCCTCAAAAGACAGAAAAAGATGACCCTATGAGTGTTTAGAAATGCTAGTGATTGGTGTGGCTTCATTTGCCTGCATGATATTGTCACAAAAATCAGAATAAATATTTTCACGTCAGGTTTGGACGTGTGATCCACCTCCCTGTTTCTATTCATGCTCGTATATCAGTGATTGAAATGTGGTGAAGGGAAGCTCACACATGCTTGCTTGACGCGCGATGATGATTGTCTTTGCGTGTTTCGCAATTTGAGCTGCCATATTAGATGTGCTCTCTGTGTGTGCGCATTGATGAATGTTTACATGTGAATAAAAGCCTAAATTAAATCTGTGCATAGCTGAAGTCCTGACCAATAATAAGGTGTCAAAATCATTTTTTCATCTAGAGGATGTAGACAGGAATCTTCTCTTTTCCTTCTGCTTTTCATATTAGATCAACCCATTTCCAGTTGGGTTAGAAGTCATAAAGATACTGAACGCATAACAGTTACAGGTATAGGACAGCATTCAATAGGCTTGTTTAGGGAGGATGTTTTATTCCTGCTTTACTTTAAAATGTAACATTTCAAGATATTGGATTAATAACACACTGGGTGTTTCTCAAACGGAGGGCTGTATTCTAGTGAGGATCATCTTTACTAGTCCAGGACTGTGGAGTCCTGCTCAGCGATAAACGCTTAAATGAGACGCTCTAGTAAGTGTGCATGGCTGCGTCAGAAATGTTTCAGCCCCATGGTCACTTGAAGAATACTTCATATTGAAATGTTTATATTATCTGACTTTCTATGAATGCAGTACAGGTCATGACAGCCTCCTGTGGTCTCCAGTGGTTTACATTATACACAGTTTAGCATTATATGATTCATTTACAACAAAACAAAAGAAAACATAATGCCTTCATCTAAAAAAACACCCATTTTGGCACCCAAAGTCTCCTATCATGGTACTGAATGATGAAGAAAGAGAGAATCCAGTATCCTACTAATATTCCAGTGGAACTGTCTGCAGGCTAATTATTCATAATTCAGGATATAAATCGAGGCTTGAATGATCTGTAGATTGTAAAACTACCGCAGTACAAATGCTATAATGGACATGCTTTAGTTTACTTGCACTCACATGAGCGGCTGGGAAATATTTGAATAAAAAATGGTTGCCATGGCGATACTGATAGTGGCCTTATTAAAGACTATGTGAAATGTAAGATGCTGCATTTTTTAGGCAATACAACACTATATCACTATATTTAGATTGCAGGATGAGCCTACACTGTCTCAGTGTTGTGCTTTTGTATTTTTCCCTTTTCTTTCACTCTCATTTTTCTGACACTTTAAAAACTTTGGTGACTCATAGTATGACTACCCATAGAAAAAATGTATTGCTCAGTGGTTGCTCTTCCTAAGCTCAGGAGACTTAGATGAGATTCTCATATATCTCTCATTTTAGTATCAACAGCATTTCAGATGTTTCTCCTAAAATTCCTTCGGAGAAATAAAAGTAGACACAACTGAGACATGAGAAATATCTGAGAGAAAAGAGTCCAAAATGAGAATGGACTGTGAGAAGGTCTAGTGGTGCTTCACGTCGATGTGCTGTCCACAAGGCTATGGCTCTGACAGCTTACTCTCCGCTCAGGACACTAAGGGCTGATTCTCTTATATGTCTCACTGAGATATCAGCTTTGTCTTCAATTTTATTTTAGGAGAAACGTTAAACTTTCACCAATGTTTTAAATACTAAAACTGTCATTTAAATAGTATTAAACATTTCAGAATATCAAGGGTTTCTAGTTTATATTTATCTTCAATGCCCAGGCAGCATTGTACAGCACATTTTCCAAGACTTATATAAGTGCAAGATGTTTAGTATAAGATCAATACTTTCTTTTTAACAAATGTTACAGTAGTGTACAGGCCCGGTTCAATGAAATCAATAGCACCCTCAGTTAAAGCTGTAATAATAGCATTTCATTGCAAATTTGGCAAACTATCCAGTGCACTATGGTTCGCGCTCTAGAGATCGTGTGTTTGTGCAGCGTTGAGCAATGTAGCCAATAACAGACATATCTGTTGATTTCTTGAACACAACAGCCAATCAGAAGCGTTTAAGTTAGGGTTCAGCACAAATCATCTCATTACAACAAAGTGTAGATGCGATGTAAATAAGAGATTCATTGTGCAGTATTGAGAACTTCCTTGATCATAATGTAATTTTGTGAGGTCGTGATGAACTAAGATGAGTGATTATAAGGGAGCACTCTTTGCGCTTTAGCAATGGACGGCTTATACATAAATATATACATATATATATATATACAGTATATATAGAGAGAGAGAGAGAGAGAGCACCCTCACTAATTTAAGAAGCCGGGCCTGCTAGTGTACCAGTGTTGTTGTTGTTTTTTTTGTATTAAAAAGTTTGTCTTGTACAACCCATTTTTGCATGCATGTAAATAGAGGTAATGATTTCCTCTGTTAAATTATTGTGCAACAGAGCACTGTCTACACAAAACAAATTCAAATATGACAATGC